>NW_003805173.1:133322-330315 GCF_000255335.2 Galendromus occidentalis | reverse complement strand
GTTCGATGTGTCGATTGGCTCTTGGATGCGAGCTTGAGGATTTCCGGCACTGTGAAGAGCAAGCGAGATAACGAAAGCGAATCCTCCTTTACCGTCTCCTAGCGAAGGAGGAGAGAGAGATCAAAGAGCGAGGAGCGAATCAGCGGACTCGTTCGGAACTGCTGATCTCGTCATCGCGACTATCGATTTCTGAGGGGGACTTCCCTCGCCTCTGTAAGGCTCAGACTTAGGAGTTTTGTGGCTAGCATATTCTCCGGCTATCGGGAACTCGAGGGCTTCGCCGACTTGATGATCTCATTCTTGATCCGACTGATTGCCAGGCGGACCCTGACTCGAATATGCGTCTGGGGATGAAGTAATTGATAGCAGCAAGGAGGGAGAATGAAAAAGGGTCCCGAGAAGATGTCCGCGGTCCTTGCGGGCCATCGGACTCTAGTAGAGCCGAACTTCAGTCGGGTGTCGGAAAGATCTAATCGGGACTCCTCTTCGACCGACGGATTTTCCGCTTTCTGAAGGATCTAAGATCATCGGTCATCCACGACTCTGACCTTGCGGGGAGGTGCGAACGAGCCTCGGATCGTCCCCGGGTGTTAATACCGTGCGAACAGGCGTCCGAGTAGATATCGTGGCGCTGTACCTCCCAGAGCGTTCAATCGTCGATGAGGAAAACTCTTGCATATTCGTCACAGGCTCACTCACAGACCAGAGAGAATGTCAGCTGAATACCTACGTTCAGCTCCTGAACGGGACCTCTTCCCTACGGGCCTCGATCCAGGTTTCACGTCGCTGTGATGGGAGATAGTTCCGGTCTCCATGAGCTGATTTCTCGTGTCCACTTTGCTGTCCATCCTCCTCGCCGCTGAATGAAAGGGAAAGCGAGATGTCGTCCAGCAGTTTCCAGTGTGGCTCCACGCCAGCAAGCCGCTCCCGCCAGACGGGCGACTCCATCACAACCTGCTGATTTCGTGAGCCGTGGAACTGTGCGCTAGACAGAGTGTGCCTATATCATTTGGAAGTGATCATACAGTCTGGTGAGTACACTCGACTCGGAGTTCCGGCCGGTCTCTTACGCATAATGCCGACAATCCGCGGCTAGGCTCCACAGAGCCAGTGAAAAACGATACTTTGAGCCTTCTGATGGGAGGCACGAAATCAACGAGTAGTATCGAGCATACGTACACGGCTTTCGCAGCGATGCAACGCTGTATCTGAAGAGAGCCGTAGAATGAGGTCCTAACGGAATCAGGCGAGCAGCAGCTCTTCTTCCAGCCCCGAATCTGTAATATTTGATTCCGCCGATGCGAAACACAGTTGTTCTTGCGATGAGCGCTTTCCGCGAGAGGCGGCTCAAAAACCTGACAAGCACTCTGCCTTCGCTCACTTGGTTACTTCTTCCGTCGGATGTCGTGCGAAGCCAGAAGCTCTCTCTGGAGCTGCATTTCATCACGAAGCTTCGTTTTGGCTCCGAGTTGAGCCAACGAACTCGAATTTATCGTGTCATACAGAACCATCGACCGACACCCAGCGACACTGCGATAGCTCATTTGACCGTAATGGAGCTTCGCCTCAAAAGCTCTAGAAAGCTCCTCAATCCGCTCGGAGTCAATGATGGTTACTCGTTGCTCATCTCCCGATCGACTCCGTGCTTAGCCGATATATGAGGATGGGAGCAATTTGGTAGATCGCCCTTGGAATTTTCTAGCTGGGTACCTTTTCTGATCGCCGAGTCCCGGCCCCTGATATTTCGGAGATAATCAGCCTAGCGAGTAGTTTTTCGTTTATTCGTCATGTTTCGATTCAGCAGTTCATGTTCACTGGAGCGACAGTTGACTTCGGCTCGACGGATCCACCCGCTATCTACGATCTCCAGCTGAAGAGTTTCCTACCTTCGAAGAAAATTCAGATGGCAACCTCGTTCGTTATCGGAGTCGACGTTGGATCGAGGTCGGCCAGAGCCGCTCTCGTCACGCTTAAAGGTAGGTACTCAAAGGATCCACTCCTCAATACTGACTCTGGAGGGGATCCCGAGAATTTCCGTTGTCCACTCGTGCAATTATGCGCTAATTACTATCAAGGCAATTCTCCTTCGGTGACGATGATTCTTTCGTACTTTGAAGGAAACCTGGTGCGCAAAGCCGAGAGGCCTTTGATCGTTCGTGAAGAGAAGGGCGAAATCTTCGAGCAGAGTAGCAATCAGGTGAGATCCCGGAATATATTGAATGAACCGGGACATTCCATGCCGAGGGCCGTCGGGGGCTGGGGTCGCCGTTGAACCCGAAGTCTTTAGTTATTTCATGGGCCGCTGACGCCAGACTGGATATTCACCCCGAGCGCCTCTGAAGCTTCACGCGGGGGATTTCACTCAGGTCCTCTATCTCTCGCATGACGCCAAGTTCAGGCTCCCGAAGCTCTCTCTTCCGATATTCCTGGCTTGGATGGCGTATCAAGCCACAGACAGACCAATCGTAATCTCTTGGATTCGTGGAGTTCCCTGCGGCCCATAACGCTTAACTCTTTTTAGGACGAGAGCGAGCATTAGATTCGTTCCCGACTGATCATTTAGGACGACCGCATTAATGACCTCCCTCGCAAATGGTGATGAATAGGGAAACCAGATTTGAGCTCATCGGGAATGGTCTAGATTTCGCAGTGAGCCGTCGTCGGTCGTCAGGTTGCTGGTCTTTGTTCATTGGCTCATCTGGACAGACTCGATTGAGACAGAGATGGATCAGAGACTGATCTGATTGGAGAAATGCGGCTCTCAAATCGTCGAAAAGCTGCAGAGGAATTTTCCTGCGTACAAATGCTCGATGAGTGCGATGAGAATCTGAGTGAATCATCCCGGGCAATCTGGAAATTTGTGATTGATATCTCATTTATCTTATTGTTATTATCTATCATTATATCAGCAATCTTAGCAGGCAACCACTGGGCGATAGACAGGTTTGACGACGACCAGCCGTGAGGGCGTATCCCGCCCAGTAGAAATGCGATGACATCATATCAATTTGAAGGCTATACATTAGCTGAATAATAACGATGAATGGAGAAAGACGTGAATTCTGCGGAAAGCATGCGTCTAAGCAGCCTGAAAATTATATCCGGATCTCACTGAGGTGATTACTCATCGACTGAAAGGAGTTTTGAGTGTGTTCGGGGAAGGGGAGCGCCAAAACCTGGTTCTGTGTCAGATACACATTGCGATTGTGTTCTATGTTTGATTTTATCCGGTAGGGGGGTTACGGAGATGATCCTCCACCGATGCAGTGAGGAAATCCCGATCGATACCTGTCAGCATTTTGTGACCATCTTGCACATCTTTCCGTGAGTCGACCGAAACCTGAGATATCTCGGTCAAAAGCGACTCCCCTAGAAGAATTCAGTGAAGAGAAACGTCGCTCAGACTTACCTAATTGACTTAGGTGGACAGTCATCGAGCCATTTTTTGAAGCCGTCATGCGAATTAAACGCCAAGCCACTGAAAGCTCCGGCAAGAGTCTGATAGGAGAAGTCGGACTCCTCCAGAAGCGCAATTAGTCGAGCCCCCTTTTCGCAGTCTCCTGCTCGATTCTCAGCTTCCAGTTTCTTGACACCTTCGGACTATTCCTCCTAATTTGCAGATCTGGGAAGCGGTTTGTGAGTGCGTAAGAGAAGTGGCGTCCGGAGTCGGCGTGGATGACATCAAAGGTATCAGCCGTCCACAACATTTATACTCGTTCCACGGCGTCTCGGATGACATCGCCATAACATATTGGGAATGAAAATATTTCCATTCTAGGAATCGGATTCGATGCCACTTGCTCATTGGTTGTTACGGACTCGGATGGAAGCGGCGTGTCTGTGTCGGTTGACGGAGACGATGCATTCAACGTGATCATGTGGTGTGACCATCGGGCTTCGGAAGAGGCCGCAACTATCAATAAGATCGAGAGCACGGTTTTATCAAGGGTCGGAGGGAAAATCTCGCCCGAAATGGAGCCACCCAAATTACTCTGGCTTAAAAAGCACATGCCACAGGCATTCGCGCGGATAAAGCATGCGTTCGATCTTCCAGATTACCTAACGTACAGGTATGATAAGGCACCGAATTTCGGTATGTTCGCGCAACAGGATATTCCTCTCGCCCATTCATTGCCCCATGCGAGGGCAATTCCACCTTATTCCCTCGGTTCCAGAGCGAGCGGTTCCACCTCCCGGAGTTTATGCTCTTTAGCGTGTAAATGGACATACCACGAAGGTTGGAACACCGATTTTTGGAGAGAAATCGGACTCCCCGAGGTCGCGGAAAAGCTCTCGATGATCGGAACCGGAGTTCAAGCCCCGGGAGCAATGGTGGGGTGCCTCTCCGAATCCGCCGCCCATGAGCTGGGCTTGAGCTCGTCAACTCGAGTTGGGCACTCAATTATAGACGCACATGCCGGGGTGCTCGGAATGCTTGGTGTTTTCTCACAGAATGTCAGTTCCGAAATTTCTAGTCGGCTCTGCATAATCGCTGGAACATCGACCTGCCACATGCTGCTCAGCGATAGCGAGCTATTCGTACAAGGTGAGTCTGCTCGACACCGACCGGAGACGCCATCGGAAAGACTGAGCGATGAAGTACCTACTCGTTGCATTTTGAATGAGCCTTGGCTGACATTGGGTTCCTCTGATTAGGTGTCTGGGGTCCCTACGCAGGAGCGATCATTCCCGATATGTATCTGGCTGAGGCGGGACAATCAGCAGCTGGAATGCTCTTGGACCATGTGATCGCATCGCACCCGCGACATCGAGACGTCGCCGAAACGGCTCAAAAATTCGGCGTTCACATTGTGCAGTATCTGACGCAGGTCGTGGCGCATCTGGCGCACTCAAAGAAATGCTCAATAGACGAACTCACGAGGGACCTCCACGTGTATCCCGACTTCCACGGGAACCGTTCACCGCTGAGTGACCCCTCGATGCGCGGAATGATCTCAGGTGAGTCGATACTGCGTGAGCGATGGAATACCGACGGAACTCCGAGGGATATGTTGAACAAGCAGGATCTCGACGGGGCATCTAATTGCAGGACTACAGCTGTCGGATAGCGAGCACGATTTGGCACTGCTATTCCTCGCTACGGTCCAAGCTCTTGCCTACTCCACGAAGCACATCGTGTCGAAACTGGAATCGCGCGGCCATCGGGTCGACAGCGTTGTCATGTGCGGAGGTCTGGTCAAGAACCCGCTATACGTGACGATGCACGCCAACGTTCTGCAGAAACCCGTACTCATACCGGAAGAGCCGGAAGCGGTTCTATTGGGTAAGGAAGCCACCGCGACGGAGCGACCACTTCATGGGGGATTTTTCATCGGAGCGAAGCGACTCCGCCGATGAATCGTAAAGCTTTCGAGGTTTCATCTGGTTGACGACTCTTCCAGGAGCCGCTATGCTAGGAGCAAGAGCCTCGGGTTGCTTTGAAGACTTACGCGAATCTGTTAGAGAAATGTCCGGACGAGCTTCCGCGAGATGGCCTGACCTGAGTACCGCGGCTTTCCATTCGAAGAAGTACAGAGTTTACCAGGAACTCCTTCGATGTCAGATGGCTTCGAGGGTCATCATGAGCGATTGATCTGGATGGACGCATGCGGATCGAGATCCAGAACAACTCAGACAGCGCCGAGTCTCGGTGACCGGCTGATCCAAAACGAACCCGATCCCGAATCGGAGGATCATTCAAGGCAGCTGGATATTCGACTTCGTTCCGTCGTTTATGTACATAGGAATGTTCCAGTGAGATGTAGAATAAAAAAATCCTTGTTTGAAATCCGGCATCTTTTCACTCTACGCATGTATTCTCCTGTCTTCATCGGTTTTTTGCTGCAAAGAGAATTCGAGGCTGTGCCGAAGCTGTCAACGTGCAGCCATCGATGAATTTTAGGGACAGCTGCTCGCACGCAGAGGCCAAATTTTCCCGGTTCTGGCAAGCAGTCTCTTTTCGCTCTCGATTGCTCCATCCTACGCTGCTGATGCAAGCAGGATTCACGGCAAACCGAATGAAAATATGGAGCTTGGCGGAAGCATAGAAACGGAGCTCCGCGAATCAAGAGTTTCTCTGGTGGAGATTATTGACACCAATGATATCGTGCGATATCGTAGGGAAAGCGCTTATTCCCACATTTTCTGGAGGATGAAACGCGAGCGGACACGACAACGCCGAAGACGACACTAGATAAACAGTACAGTCGCAGAATATTTCCAGGCCGGAATCTTGACGTCGCACTGTTCGAAATGCGCGGGAGCCCTACCACCACCTCCGACTCGAGATTGTGGAGGGCCAGGCTCTCCCCCATCGGATTGATACTTCTCTTGAAGATAAGCCTCTCTGCCATCTCGCTCGACAGGCTCCTTTGGACGCTTTCTCGGATGTCTCATTCATGTGGACGGAGTAGTCAAAGACGCCGCAACTTGCCAATATACGATTAGGGGATCCTCAAAGCATGGCTCCTTGCCAGCGGACCGGGCGCGGTTACGAGGGGGGAAACTCATCAGCACTCGGTTTCGGGGACTCAGTCAGTTTCTCGATTCGAGCATCTGAAGCTCCGTTCATCAATCCTGGTCCTCGAATATCAGACGAAGTTTCTACGATTCGCTGTCGCTTCGTTGGTCGAGCGATCGTACCGCGTGGATGGTCCAGAGATTAAAACCGCTGAAGATGAGCATAACGACGTTCATAAGAGCGGAAAAGCTCTCCCATTCCCGTCAGGTGAAAGTTTCAGTCAGCGTGAGATGTGAATCAATCCTGGAATAGAGGCGCATCTCACTTCAATGAAGTATGTATCTCACCGTCTCACATTGAGCCCGCAGAGCTTGAACGGACTCGGTCGTGGTTTGAGGGAGCTCAGTCCTCCTTGTCGTCCGACATTCGATTGAGATTGAACGAGAGGAATATGTTCCCCTAGCTCCAGAGGATGATCGTTTCGACTATCATGGAGATTGGAGTGCCGCTGCCCATGGACGCGCGGCGATCCGCAGTCCCAGCTGAACATGGGGCGTCAGTGGTTTCTCTGGTAAATTTGCGTTTCCTTGCAAACCCTACTCACGGCATGCCGTAGTACGTCTGATGTGTAATGGGTTGTGACCTCAATATTCCCAGCTTCGGAATCGTGCCCTGTGTAAGGGAGTGCTCGTATACATAAATGTACACACGTATCGGGTGGTCTGCTTCTCTCTCTGAGGCCCGGCCATTTTTCGGAAGGAACGGACCGAATGACGAGCTCATTCAGCACGATTTAGCAGTAGTCTACCCCTCGTATTTTCCTCGACTGCAAGGCGGAGTGCGAGACCCGTACCCCTCAAGCATTCCGCTCACGATCGCACTCCACGTTGTTGACTTCCAAGGAGATAAGCACGTATTGGAGAAAGCCCGTGTTCCTCCGAGGGTTCTCTCCGATATATCCTACCTCCCGATGGGTATTAATCGAGAATTTTTCTCCGTTTTCGTTAAGGAGACAGACTTTTGCTGAGAATGAGAAAAAAGAAAGACACACAATAGATCCGATTATCCGAATTTCATTATCTGAGTGAGCAAACTGAGTACTCAGGGGATCCCTCTACAAGAGGTCGGTTCCGCCTATAAAACTCCGTCTCAATCATGCTCGTTTTGGAAAGCTCGCACGACTCTCATATCCCCCATAGGCTCCCCGCGAGCTCTTTCTTCCAAATCCGTCGGCGGGACATACTCCATGGACAAGGGACCGAGTCCCGGAAGGGTACCATCTCAGAAGCCAGAATCGCGAAAGCCAGAATTGTGAAAGCCAGAATGGCGAAAGCCAGAATTAATGAGAGCCCAGATTCATGGCGCCAAGGGGGAGAACAAGAAACTGTCAGCGACGAAAAGGCGCGAAAACTCCGTCTAGAGGGAAGCGAGGAGGCAGAACGGGACACAAATTCCGTACGGAGACTCAGCTAGAAAGTAGTAGGAAGCGGGATCCGACAACACCAGAGGAAACATCGACTTTCTGTTTTGGGGGACGTTCCGTCACGTATCGCGTACGAACAGCGAGCCTCTCGACTTATATCATAGAGAGTGAATGTATTCGAGACTATCCCGGAAACGGATACCGATCGGCTACTGCTGCTCAGGATAATCCACACCGGGGGCTCACCGGGGCTCTAGCCAATCGCTGGAAAATGATACGTACAGAACACAAAACTCGAGAGCAAGCTTTTATTGCTCATGAAGCACATCTCCGAACGCACAGTTCCCAAACACACCCATAGCTTTGGAACACAACACGACCTTGTCGATAAGTCCCGCTCGTCTTACCTTCGTATATGAACGTCTCCTCTGAGGTCCCAGATGAGCACCACTGCGACTAGTCGCACAAGGGCCATTCAAGCTTCACCGAATGGCGGTCTCTACGTCAGAGAAAATTGATCCGATGGGTAGTCGAGTTCCTCCTGAACGAATGAGTCTCGATCGAGTAAGGGCTCACTCCGCTCGGCAGGATTCTGGCTTTCTAAAACTCGGGCTCCCAGAGATTCCGGCTCTCATGAATTCGGGCTTCTACTAATTCGGGCTTTCACAATTCGGGCTCCCACAAATTCATAATTTCATAACTGTGGCCTCCACAATTCTGGCTTCCATAAATTCGGGCTTTCACAACTCTGGCTTTCACAATTCGGGCTTTCACAATTCTGGCTCCCGAGGCAGAACCCCCGGGACTTCGTGGTTCCCTCCGGGTTGTAGCGGGCGAGAGATTCAAACGATTCTCCTTTCTCTGCGAACGGGAGAATCGTCTCGAGGGCTCTGCCTACCGCCGAAAAATCTGTCCTCGAACTTCATGGCCATATTGGAATCGGGACGACGTGCTTGATCGATTCCAAAGTTGAGCTACATACGCATCGCCCCTCTCCCGGCTTCGAGGACTCGACTGGAGCCTGATTGATGAAATACGGGTACCCCGAAGTTGCATTTCTGGCGGACGGATCGCATTATGTTCAATCCGCAAATCAGAGGCGAAAGAATGCAACTTGACCGGAAATGTCTTCTTTTTTTGAGATCGAGGGATCACATTGACATCGGACGCGGAATCCTCTCATCTCAGAAACTCGGGATCTGGGACGGATCAGATTCGTTGCGACCCAGAGTTGAGCGTTTGATTGATCTTCGCGGAGTGTCGATCGACACCTCCGCTCTGATTGCGGTTTGCATCCAGGCGGAACAGATCATCGACCGAGATCTGTGGGGCTCGCGTTCCTGACTCAGATCGACCGTACCAATGAGCATGACGCCTTTCCCACGTATTCTTCGTCGCGTTCTGTTGCGGTCGAGCTCGAAAGAACGTGCACGCTTTGCGTTTTGCTTCCGTCTGCGGAACAATTCGGCCCCGCCGTAGGTACCGTAACTGTCACATGGTGATAAATGTTCCGATAACAAAGCATTCGGATACTTCAGGAAAGCCTGTGGCTTTTTTCATTGGAAGCGAATTCGGAAAGAGGCAACCACGATTCGAACGACGCCGACGGCGCGACGTTTATGGTGACGTCGCCGTCGTCTCCGAATCTCGCCGCTCGAGCGAAGTGGCCAGAACGGCAGTGTTTTGCTTCTTGCTCCGCAAAACGCATGCTGTTGCCGCCAATGGCCTCCGGACTCGCTGCGGATCTCCGATTGCTCTCGTCGTGGTTAAGAAAATTTTCGGCATCTGCAGTCGAATTGTAAACGAAATTCGAGTAGCAGCTGAGGGTGACGCCTCTGTGGGGAATGTTCGGGGTCCATTTCGCGATATCGATGATGGAAGGTAGTGATTCCGTCGCCTGAGATAAATCAAATGGGTTGAGCTCATATGTTTGACGACATGCCAATTTCAGAGCTGCCTTGCGAAAGTCTTTCGAAGGATAATCGATCGGCCGGATATTCGAATATTTTTAGAGAATGCTTGGAATTTCTTCTAATGAGGAGCCTTTTGCCAGATCCCATGTTTCCAGCTGATATCCAGAAACATTTGACATCGCTCCGAGACGTGACAACCCACTCAGAAGATTGTTGCGTCACTGGTCGCGAGGCTTCCTCGCCCTCTTTTTCCCACGAAAATAGTCGGGGAATAGGAAGCCTCTGTCCACGAAAAACAGGGAAGCTCCCCTTCAGGAAAAACAATAAGATCTTGCACCCGGCACCTTCCCCGCAAATCCGTATGTGGTAAGTAGTCAATGTCTCTGCTCTTCTGATATCCAATTTCGCTCTATAGAAACCTTCATTATTCTGTTAGCTTCAGCACTCTCTTCGTCGGTTCTTCTTTCTTCCGGCCACGATTCGATATCGACTATCTCAAGAGGCGGAATGGAAGCAATCGTGCGCACAATTCGAAAACTCGGTGGAGAAATTCAGAATGGTATCCGGGCCACGGCGCCGGCGGTAACAAAACTCTCGAGAGCTATGTTCTCACTTACTCGATTCCATTGCTCCGACGACCAAATCCGGCTCACTCATCCAGTGCGTCGAGCACCCCCGAATGCAAGACACCTGGTGCCTCTCCGCGAACATTTTTTCGGTCATCAACCCTAATTGAATGCCCATCCAAAATCGCTTCTATCGAGCTCGTCCTTCGTTCTCAAATGTTCTTCCGCATTCAATGACCGAATACTGTAGTCTTCTTTTGACAGTCCTCCCAAAATCGAAATGGATGGGCTAATATTTCTCCCTCTAATCCCTTCAAGCACTCATCCCTTTGTCAATAGAGAAGAGCATTCAGTCCTAGCGGCTTAAACCTCATTTTTCTTCCGCCACTTAGGTCTTCGGAACGATCAACAGACGCCGAATTCTGGTTCAGAAGTTTTCGGACCCGAACTCGGCCCGGGATTTCCTCGGGAAGTATGGAATCTCAACGCCCTCCTCATTGTAGTTCACCGTAGAGTAAGACTGAGATCAATGGGATCGTTATTGTTCCCGAGTCAAGAATTTACTGTTGACCGGTCCATTTTTGCCCTGGCTCTGGCAGATTTACAAGAGCGGGACAAACGCAGGAGGCGCAAAAATGGAATCCTTTCTCTTCTTCTCTTCCGTCCACATAATCTGCAACTTGACGGGCTACTTGGTGACGTCAAATGTGGGAGGCGCTTCGAAAATGTCGCTGCGCTTTATGCTGGAATCGTGAGATTCTTCGAAAACTCAGAGTCGGAGGCAGATATAGTGCACCTGTCGAGTCGTTTGTTAATCAATATCCACGAGCAGAAAGCGTAGAATAACTATGGTGAAGATTGTTCCGCGATTGAAGACATGTCGGAACCTCCGACGCAGGATTAAAGGGAGATGAGGAGGGTACATCCTGAGCTACATCGTTTTCTTCATCGGTGGAACCCAGCGGTTCCAAACACTTCGAGCGGCCCGAAACTCCCTCAGGGATGAGACGCTGGCCTCGATCGCAGGCGCTCCGGGACCATAAGGAATCGCTCAGAGCTTTCAGTTCACTCTCGTGAACGACTTTCCGGTAGCGAGAAACTTCTATCGGTACTTTTGCGAGACGAATTTCTTGAAGGGACCTGAAGAAATGAATTTGCGAGCTCCGAAACGCTTTTGAGGACTCTAACAGTGAGTTCGGCCGTGGTTCGGGACAGCAGCGCAGCGGGGGCATTCCCTGCTGGGCGAACGGGTATCGAGGGAAAATTTCCCGCTTCCCGGGGGAATAGCCGGGTCGTGAGCAAGCAGTCCGGAGGATACCTGTAAGATTCTGGATCGATGAGAACTGCATCGTGGCTGGCGACTGAAATTCAGGGTCTCGATCCCGATTGGTCGGAGTATCGACGTGCTTAACATAGAGATACAATACTTGCTCGTACGCGTGAATCGGAGCCGCTCGTGCTTCCCATTTACGGGAATCCAGAATCACTGCCGACTCTCTTCGATCCCCTGCGGAGCTGATTGTGCTCCTGGATCCAGTCAGGGAGGATTGGAAGCCTCGGAATTATGCATGGGGAAGTTTGGGCTCCAGTCCGGGACCAGGACTCGGTTGCCGATGTGAAACTCCAGGAAATCGTGGCTAGAACTCGAAAGAAGTCTATTCCCAGGAACATGTCGGTGCAAGAGCCCACTCTACCCAGAGGGTTCAGAGCACACGACGTGCCAGATTCATCCGGCGCGAAAGACCGCATGCGGATGATTGACGGAAGCTTCAGCGGTCACGGAATACGAGCAGTGCTTGACGAGTGATTACTAACTCTGGGAAGGCTGGCGCACTCCTACAGCGGACAGAGGAGCATAGGAACATCACGAGTTGACCGAATACCCCCACGCAGCATCCTGAACAACTACCGAGAAACTTCTAAAAGATCATTGAACCGTCGAGGAGCGAAGAGAAGAGTACACATATGAAAGGGGCGGATTTCGTCACAAGATTCATCAGAAATATCCATCAAGATATCGTCCAAGATCTTCTCCGGGATAGCCACGAGAAAAATTTAGGATCATCGTCCTTAGTCTCTCGTCACAAGATAACTCATGGATCACATTATCCGAAGCATGCGGAAACATCAGCAATCATTTCCCTCACGAATCTCCCGGGATCTGCATGAATTCCCGTCCCGTATCTGCCCGAGACTCCGAAATCTCTGCTCTCCGAGAGCGATGAAGTCCTCGGGAGCTGAAATGAGCGCCTAGCTCAGACCATTCGAGTCTTCAGCTGACGTGAGGTGACTGCTTGAGCAAGTTGACTCCAGAACCGCTAGCCGACTAGCGACTCGAAGAACCCGCAGTTGTGGGCCCATCATTGTTTGGGGTCAGAGCTCGACGACGAGCGCGGCCGAAGCAACTTCGAGCAGTAGCGGAGCCGCAGTACTCGTGCAGCCAGACACACATACATATGTACACTGGGGCTGCGGCTGCTCCTGCTGCTGCCGCCGCCACCACCACCACCGCAATCGGCAGCCAGCGGCTCAAGCAGCATCAGCTTCAGAGACCTCTGGAGTCGGATCGTTCGCATGCTCACGAGGAAACTAGTGACAACGAAAGAGAACGGTTCGTACCACCAGAGGCGCTGCAGCTGCCGGTAGGAGGAGCATCTGGTGAGCGTCATGGCGCGCTTTTCGACACAGTACCAGAAGTTTGTCGAATGTGAACCGCGGTGGATCCGCGTCGAGCATCGTCAGTGAAAGCGTACACAAACCGGAGTTATAGTTTTTCTCAATCCTTGAACGAGGAATGCTGCTGACTGAGGAAATAATTGGACGAGTCAACGCGATGGAATTGTGAAAATGATTAGCATTCACCAACGGAGATAACTTTTTCCTCTTGTGTGTATGTGTAGTGTGCGAGGTGTCTCTCGGACATCTGAACTTGGATGAAGATGAAGTTCGAGACACTCTTCTTTCTGGCAGCTGTTGCCATACCTATAGTCAGAGGTAAGCATCCTGTGTCGAGGCCATTATGGTCAGCCAAAGTTCGGCTCTGTCCGCAGACATCAACTGACCGGCCGTGCGGTCTCCCACATGTGGGAACCTCAGAGCAGACCTTGTTTGACACGACCCTCCTCCATGCAAAGACAACAAGCACTGAAATCTCATCAGAGTGGAATATCCGGTCCAGAAGACGCTGACGCAGAGTGACATGGGAATACACCGTTTCCTTTCGGTGTGTGTTCCGTGGCGAAAACCACTGCTCGGATACCGGTTCTTCGGCCAAAGCAGGCGCACTGAGAAGGGAAGCCACCTTTCGGATATGTGTTTCTCTGCGACGGCGACCGCCGATCGAAGACGGCCGACTTCGTCCGCGCGTCGACGAAAACGCCGAGCACTCTTCTTTGGATCAATGTTTGGCTTCTACGAAGTGTCGTCGATCCGGACGCCAGAGTGCGAGCGATCTACCTTATTCTGTCGCGGACTGCCTCGTACGCTTAAGCTGAGCTCAAGTTGTTTCGCTCGTTTTTACGACACTTTCCTCTGCCTCAGAAAACCGAAAGTTGCGATGTTTTTCAGACTCGATGACTCGACTCGCAAACGATTCAAACCTGCGAGGATTCCAATGAGAGGACGGGACACGAATCGGGTCGTGGACTCTCGGTCTCCGCGGTCTCGACTTCTTTCGACCCTGGAGCGTTATTCTTAGCGACCCGACGTAACACTCTCGTCCGCGTTCGTGATTCGCTCCGACAGACTCGTTATTTCACACGATTGATAATTACTGTGAGCGGTCGAAAAAATAAAGGCCAAAAAGTTGCCGATTCCGATGGTTGGTGCATAGTCGAAATGCACGACAGCTTGTGAAGTCGCAGCTGCAGCTACTTCATCGATGCTGCTAGAGTAGACGCGGCCGCTGGCCGGGTTGGGCTGTTCGGGGGTCCTGACCGTTGGAGTCTGGGAGGGGGTGCTGTGCCTGACTGTTCGATGCGGACAACTTCATGCCTGCCGTCGATTTCCAGCTCCTGTCATCAGCTGTGAACCGCAGCGATGATGAGGATATGTACTGGGTGCCGGTACCTTTTTGCGGTTTCCAACGGCGCGCTGTGTCTTGTCTCGGAGTTGGCGTTGATTGCGTCGAAAGCTAAGCGACGCAATAAGCCGTGGCACCCCCAACTTTGGAACATGTGATGCATTTCTCACGGCTTTCGGAATGTCTTGAAGCTAGATATAAGCTCGAGATTAAATTTCCGAAGCTTGATCACGAACGCTCTGTGTTGGGGGGAACTCGTTGGTCTCTTCCTGACCGCACATTTCAGGAAAGTCACCCGCAATGAGCAGGCGGAGAGCGAGTACAAAGAAATCATACGCATTCAATTTGGTGTTCGTCGAATGCCTCTAATGATGGCCGAGAAATCAAAGCCCCGGGGCCGAGCTCGGGGTTCTGGTTCCCAACACACAGACTATGTCTAGTGAACCATCGGGACAAAAGTCCACTTCTCTCTGATAGTGGGGGAAATTCGCAGAGAAAACCAATGCAGAGGAAAATCAGAGTCGAGAGACGATCGTTGAAACGGCCGGAGGGGCTCGCGTTCGGTCGAGTTTCCCGTCGCACCAGGGGAAATCAGATGACTCGTCTAATCGAGCTGCTTCCAAGAAGCTCCGGGACCGGAACACGATCGACGGCTAGCTCGGTCATCCTTTCCTCCTGTCCATGTTATTGTTGGTCATGATGACAACGACCAATGAAACTATGATTGTTATGCTTCTGTAACGACGTAATGTGATATTCGTTCGCTTCGAGCGCATCTTCAGCGTATAGCTGATCGAGTCGCAGTTCGGTTCGTCTTGTTTTCGATTATAGAGCGAGCTGAGACTCTCCAAGTCACTCTATGTCTCCTTCGCTTCTCATCGAGCCTCTAAGGAGCGTTCGTGGTATGAAGATTATCACCTCTCGGCTTTGAAGAGTCTCGGGACACACACGCTTTCTAACATTTCAACCATCGAGCAAGCATGCTGCTAGCATGGAATCGATTCCCGTTCGAAGAATTTATCATTCGTCTACTTTTCAAAGCGAGACGACCTATCTATCGGCCGAGGCGACATAAGATAAATTCCACATGTCGTTGCCGCATGACTAAAAATAGTAAAACGGCCCGGTAATCATCGATTCAGCATTCGGGAGTCTGCTAATCGTCGTTCTGGCGTGCGCTTCGTCGTAAAACGAGACGCAACCAGCAAGAGCGAGTCGACGACGAGGAACGCGGATGGCCACACAGCGGAAAAAGCAAGAAAATGAAAAAAACCGAAGACGAGTTCTCTGCGTTCCATCTCTTCGATGTACCGCCGAATCGGCACTCGGCGAAGTTATTCGCCGCTGAAGTACGAGTAGGTCGAGCTCGAAAACTTGAGGAGGTACCTCGCCCGTGGTCGTAAGGTGCCTCTCACTCAACAAAACAGCTTTCTACCAATCTACCTAGTAGTCAGTATGTGAGCTCGTCCGTCTGCTGATCCGTCCGCCCTCTCCGTCGGGTTAGCCACGCCGGCTGGGAAGCAAACGAGCGAAAACAGACGATCGTCCCGAGAAAAAGGTTAGGGATCCGTTTCGAGAGCGGGCCAGACTCGTCGGCCATCCGATGACCGGACGAACGACCTTTCTGAGATGTTTGAACTCTCCTCATGCATACATTGGAATGCTCAGAAGGAGAGAGCCCCGGACCATTGAAGAATGCGAAAGGATTTCTGACAAGACGTGAATCCAGTATGCCGACTGCCTCGGTGCTTCGAGCTTGTCCAGACAAGATTGTTACTCAGAGAAGACTCGACCGAGTTCCCATCTGGCCTTCAACGAGCCTCACGCAAATTGTCTGCATATGATCCACGTGACTCGAAAGCGAGGACCGCCATGCTTGGAAGAGCAAGATTAGGCGAATCCTCGATCTTGTTTGGAGCAGACCGAAGAACGGAGCAAAAAGATTTCGACCAGAGCAGGATAAGAAGAATAGAAAATAGATCGAGCTGTAAATCAGTTGTACCTTGATAAAGTACAGCGGCATCGATTCCTCTTAACCGTTGGAAGGAGGTTTGGCGCAAACAGATGGCTTTTCTGTTCAGCCCTCAGCCTTTCTTCTCTGTTCGGATTGCTTGTTGGTCCCCAACCGCGGTTCCGTCTTTGTTTCCCATCGATCCGTATTTCATTCAGTGAATTCTGTCGAGTTCTGCCCTCATATCAAACTATTAGCATTCCGCCACCGTGGATTGATGACCGTATTCCGATGATAGGAGAAAACTTCGTGACACATTTCCCGGAAAGTATTCAGAGATAATCCGGAGCCCGTTCGCGGACACCGCGATAGGCGTGCCACCTGTTCGTAATCAGACTTTTCAGAAAAAGTGCTGATAACGCTTGAATATCTTTCCATGGTGCAGACGGTGGTGAAGCCTCAAGGAAAGCTGGATCTGACGATGTCGCTGCTGGCGTTGACGCTCTGGAACTCTCTTGGAAGCTTCTTCTGCTTCGTCAGCATATCCTTTCGCCTATGATATGTTTGTGGCTGATCGAGTTGGGAGAGATGCTCAGAGGAGGAAATCGAGCCCCAGGACCTCCTCGCCACCGGTCTACTTCCTACGACAGTCTTCCTCGAGTTCGTCGAGATTGCGCTTGTTGTGTTTTGGGGAGTAGCGCCTCGAGGCAGGTGGGCTCCAGATGCCTCTCCGAACCGGTTCTCCGCCGCGACTCTTGAGGATTCCGTTGTTAGAAAACCGGTCGGAGAACATGACATCAATCTTAAAAAATAGGGGAACTCTCCCCGTACGAGAAGGGAACCCACACCTCAGTAGCGTGGGGCAGATCGTTCGCACGCGAGGAACGGATCCCCGATTCATATGGGCAGTATAAATCTTCCGGGGGAATACAATATACGATCGATTATTATATCGAGCGTGCCGCGTGAATGAGAAATCCGGGTCGCGATGGAAGTTGGAGAGAATACGGGCGCATGTCTAATGGATGTTCTCCGTTCCATTCCTTTCGCTGGTCGTCAACCAGGATTCCGCTCAAAGGAGCAAACGAGCAAGAAGGCGACAAAGCTGGTAGTCGCACTCTCTCGCTCTGCCTCTCACACTCACTCGCAGTCAGTGGGTCTGTTATGTCTTAGACGACTGGTCGAAAGCTCTAGCGTGGGAACTTCCTCTAGTCACAGCCTCCGTGACCTCGAACCAACCTGCCAGCTCGCTTCTACCGGGAGTATGGACTCGAGATGCTCTCGGTGCTGGTTGCCTGGAGTCCCGAAACTGGTAGTGCCTTGATTGGCCTCCAGCTACTCACAACCATTCACGATTCCATTTTTGATCGCTGCGTCAACGGAGATGTTGGTCGATATGCAGGAACTGCTACTTGCCGCGGACAGATGTCATTGAGTTTTTTCTTCGATTGAGTTTTTGCACAGGGCGTTGGAACGCTTTGCGAGCATCCGTTACGTCGGTTCGCTTTCTTCTGTCTCTTTCTTTTGTGTCTGTCTTTCCTTTCGCTTTCTTCGCTCGTGCTGAGTTTTCTGTGGCGCTTTCGGCTCAGCGTTCTCGGTTATTCCCACAACGACTAAAAGATTCGTCAGAGATCGAAGGGAAAAACTGAGTCTACACACCGTGAGAAACTCGATAATGCGGAGCTAATTTTCCGGTCTCTGTTTCATTCCGTCTTTCCGAATAATCGTGCATTTGCCTCGGTCTTGCGGAAGGAATTCCGTATCGGTCACCGCCGTGCGATTGCGCATCCGTCTCGAGTTTCTCATTTGCATGGAGGCTTTTCGAGGGAGCACAGTAGCGATGCGTGAACCGATGACGTGAGATGCACTCGATTAGGCAAGAATACTACGGTGTATTCAAATGAAGAGAGCCGATCCAACGGATAACCGCTGTAAGATGAGACCGAAAGAACAGACTCATCGGTTGTTACAAAGTTTCCATCTTCCGCGGAATGACGCCCCCGACGCGTCGTCTTTGCAAGCCTGGGAACATCGCTCGACCTGAGGATCTTCCGTTGCCAGTGCCCGAAGGCCATCGACGTTTATCACTGGATAATGCCTAACGGTCGTTCTCGTCAAGCTAGTCCCGAGTGCGCGACTCCAAGCCACCATTCGATTTTTCCAAAGACCGTGTCGGTCCGTTCGGTTTTTAAATCATCACAGGAAACCCGATTCATAGAAAACCACATTGACGGCGATTCCTCCTTCGGTTCGCTGTCTCCCATTCCTTTTTTTCTTCGCCGTTCTACCGATCTCTGGAGCTTGCGTCGAAGGCAGTGCTGATGATGGCGTGCGCCAACTTCGTTAGATTCCTTCAGTAACTTTCTTCTTCGGAAGGCCGAGTGGTAACTGAAGCGATGCTGAAGATCCGGCACGCGAGCTCCCTGAGCGACGGCGTCGAGCATCGCAGCAAGCCACCACATTCATTTAAGATGAGTGACCAGAAGTTTTCGAACTCTTCGATGTCTCTTGGACGATGACGACCGGTTAACGAGAGCGGTCCGACGAGAGGGGGAGAGGGAGTCCGCCGACATCCTCGTCGTCGCCGCCGGTCGATTCTGTTATAGTTGGCTGATTAGGGCTTCTGGTTCCGCGTCGAGCGAGAGCGCCTCCGAAGTGCAGCTGCCGTGTCGCTGCTCCTACGACACGGAACGTGCATACGTTTCGGGAAGCTTCTGACGTGCGAGTGGTGACTTGATCGCTCGCTCTCGCGTTTCTTCTCCGCTGTCTCGTTCCGTGTGGCTCTAGCCAAATTACACCAACTGTCCCAGGGTTCTGACATTGATCAGTATCGTCGAGTTCGGCGAGGTCGATAAACCAGACCGAACGATTGCTTTTCCTATGGAAGGCCATCGATAGGAGAGAAACGGTGGACGGCGCAGACGATGAAGACACTTCATACATGCGTCTCACGCAACACATTATGGCTTCGTCATTAAAACGTTGTTGGCTTGTTGAGTGACTAAATGTCGGTGCTGGAGTAGCGGTCCTGCCGCAACGAGCGACAACGGTGCTGCGAATTCAGCCGGTTCCCAGATTCCGCCACGTTGATGATTGTTCATAAGAAGACCAAGTAGGGGAAGAAGAAGTCAAAGAAGGTGCAAACGGTAATTTATAAAGGTTTCAAAACGGCTTTCTTCGCCTTGTCGTCCGCCATTTAGAACATCGTTCGCTTGCTCTTCTTCTCGGCCGCTCGGCAACGAGCTTTGTCATAGAGGTCCTTTGTTGGTCGAATCGCGGAATTCGTTCGCGCGCTCTCCCACGGAAGCCCGTGAAATTTCGCCTAATCTGAAATGATCTCCTGGGAAGCAATTTCCCTTCTTGCGTCTACTGGTCCGCTGCTGTCCAATGATCAATTTGAGGTTCAATGGAAACCTCAGGAGCATCTCAATCTTTTTGAAACAGTCAATGAAATGATAAGACGCAGGAATCTGAGTTTGAACCGTGATCGCGGAAAAAATGCATTTCTCTTGTCCTCATCTCGCAGACGGTTTGCTCTTATCTAATCAAAACTGAGCTTCGCATCTATATTCCTTTCTGGACAAGTGATGCCTCCGTGAGCATCCCGATCGAATGAAATTTCAAAAAATACCATTGGTTTCTCGTCGATCGATTCCGAGGGAAGGATTGAACTTTTTGGGTCTCGGCGCTCAGCACGCTGATACGTCTGATAATATTGCGGCCTCTTGACGTCGGCCCACGACGACGACGGCGACGGTGCTGACGACGATGCCAACAACTGCAGCAGCCAGCGCAGAGACACCGCGGGCATTGGGTGCCGGTTCTTGGAGGCGCCCTAGGTTTCGCACACGTTACCGCGAAAACGGAAGGGAAAGGAAAAAACATCGCGCTGGCATAGCTTCGGGTCGGCACACACGCTTTTCGAGAAGGGAGATTTTCTACGCTGAAGAGGGAAGCGGGTTTTTTTTCAACCAAATGCATTAACACCTCAGATAAATTTACGACTTACGCAACTTTAGAATTCTTTCACCCCAACTTTATGTTGACTCGTATCCCGGTATCGCGGTACCGTAGCTGTCGGCCTGAATAGGATCGTAATACATTCGAACGAAGCCGGATATGAGAAGCAAGTTCCGTAGATCCATGCGAAGGGCGAGAGTCTACGATTAGGCACGTCCAGATCAGCGATAAGAATGGGGGGCGGATGAGAACGCCGAACTCGACATGGTCTCCTATTGTCGAATTTCTCCCCCTCGAATCCTCCTTGAGACTCTATCAAGTGTCGCCGGCTTTGATAGAGTCCTCTCAGTCGGAGCTCCCCAATCCAGCTTCGTTGCGTTGAGATGCTGCGATGCCATCGCTTTCTTCCCGTTCGTGTCGACAGAACACCATCCGATCCCTTTTCGACAGCTCCGCCGAAAAATGCGCTAATCGGGCATTTTGTCGAAGAGCTCGAAGCTATCGAAATTCTGTTTGCCAGCTTTGATCCGGCGATCTTCTTCTCCGTTGTCGCGGTCGCTGACACGCCGCTACATATTGGTTCCCACGCAGAGTGCTGAAGACGCAACAGATTCAATTATAAATTCGAATAAGTCGAACGACGGCGTAAGCGAAACACGGGAATACAGAGACAACATTACAAACACAGTTCCTTCCGAAGATAGCGATCAGGGGACGCGTTGACAGTTGGACTCCATAGTGAAATCCATGAAATATGTTCACCGCGCCCTGTTTTCTGATACTCAGCCAACGTTGTTGGTGTCTCCGCCATGCGCGCTGTTTTTTTGAATTCGACAGCTCCGCTAGACAAGAAAGCAGTCTGTCCGCGATAAAGTGCCGATTTTAGATCAGGTGGACCCCGGAGAGGCGTTGTGATTTTGTAATCGAATTGTCATTCGAAATACGAGCTCGAAAACGGTGACGTCAGCTCTCATGTGCCGGTGGGAATATTATCTTGATGGAGTTTCATCGATCATGAGTATCCTAATCGAATGTGTTCTTGATTGCAGGTTTCCAGTCGTGCAACCCGAACCCATGCCAAAATAGCGGCGAATGCGAATTCGCTCCCAAAGGACAATCGAAATGCTCGTAAGTACTTAGAGTTTCTCGCACTAATTTCTCCCCTTTCGCACTGGTCTATTGCCCTGACAACCGTTGGGGAATTTGGGGCGGCGAGAAGCCCGAAGCTTTAATTTTATTTGTTTGTCCGGATGGAGTCAGACCTATTGCCGAACCGTACACCGAGTACCTACGCTTGAGAACGATTTAGAGAAAAGAAACCGATGGAGTTAGAGGGAGAGTTATGGCGATTAGAAGTTGGGATGAGACACCAGAAAGCTCGCTCGTTCACCCGCTCACTCCGAGTCATAAAACCATTGAGTTACCTGTGCCGGAGTGTGCGTACAGGACCTCTGACTGTGTGAGAGCGAGCCATGCGTGAGTATGGAAGCTCGCTGGGTGTGGGTTGCTCTGCTGTTATGTTGGTGCAGCAAGCAGCCCACAACGGTCCGACCATCTGGGCTTTTTCAATTTGCTTTATCTTTTGCTACCAAAGTCCAAGGCCGTCGAGGGACAACAGGTTGGAAAAATATGGAGCGTCACACCTATGGGAACGTCCCCCTCCTTAGGGCGTCCGCTTTCATAAGTTGGCATGAATCCGCACCATGTCGATCGGGATCGCGTTCCGAAGATCGTTGGCAAATTATCACGTAATTTACCGCTTCGGAGTCGACAATCTTTTTCTCGAGCTCTTCGCCTAATACGTGTTCCGGTCGATCGGTCGTCCGTGATTTCACAAGGCAAATCCAGTATTATACTCAACCGAAAAACAAATGAAATTAACCAGTAGACCTTGGCTCCGGAGAAAGCTGGCTACTGGTTGGACTGGCGAACGACAGATCCACGGATTATAGTGTGTCCCTTGTTTGATATCTCGCCATAAAATCATGTCTCGCTGGACATTTGGATCAACTTCCGAAGGCAGCTCGTTCGTCCCGTACGGAGCGTCGATAGCGACCTACTCGTCCGTGCGATCGATCTGCCATGGTATTCTCGTTTCGTTGCGGTCTCGGTCGTCTTTATTGTTTGCGATGAAATCTGTAGAAAGCAGAACAATCAAAAAGATGATGCGAAGGCAGCAAAGCGACGATGTTGCCAGCGGTCACAGGGGTTCTGAGAGGTACAAGAAGACGATGAAGCCGCAGACCAGCTACCGGGAGCTGACGTGACTGACCCAGAACGCGATGTATCAGAATGAAAATTAGACCTATTGAATACTTGATCGATGGTGCAAACCACAACAAATCGAGGGGGCCTTCTTGTTTGTCTTGTCGATGCAATCCGATTGCTGTCGATGCGACCACCTTCTGAGATAGATCAGATAGCTCCCAGCATGTTGCGTCTTGGTAAGCCGGACCTAAACCTACTTCAATTAAAAGCGCAGAAGATTTTGCGAAGAAGACTCTGCTCTCAATACCCGGGACTCGGGTCTGCGACGACTTATATTCTCGGTTCTCGAGTGGATGCGAGACTTCGCCCCGAGTCGACTCTTACCTCGAATGATCTGGCTTCCGTAGAAATCCGCTTTGTCAACTTCTCGGGCAGCTTGTTTCGAGCGACAATCCTCACTCGGGGCGCAACACGGCCGAGGCATCAACCCATGAATCCGACTTTGATTGATGCCGTCCGGACGATGGAGATTATTCAGAGCAGATAATCGTTTCCTTCTTTTCCTTCTGTATCTTTCCCACTTTGGCTTTCGACTTCGAGCCTCTCCGGGCGGCACCCGAACCATGTAGAGTCGAAAATCCACTCCACAAATATCTAACAGTGGTGGGTACCTACTCTGGCTCGCAGCGGGAACGACGGCTTGGCGGGCGTCGCGTCGGGATCGTTGGAGCTTGAATTAGAGGAGGGGATTCCTCTCAGCATGTCGGTTCCGAATGCGAGAAAACTCCGCGACGGACTCCACGGTCATGGCGGAATATTCCGAGCCACTGACTGGCTGAGTGACTGGTGGATGCAAAGAGCAATGCACTCGATTTAGACAACGATTGTCCTCGCTTGCCCGCCTACCGTTCGACAAGTACCTACTCTTGAGTCGGCATGCAGGCGTCAAAATAGGCGGAACGACCTCAAAGTGTACAACGATTCTTCGACGAAACGACAGCCAGCGGCATCCCGAGAGGCAATCGGACTGGCAAACAGAAAGGCACAAAAGCAAACGAGCCTTGCTTGGTCAGAGATCGTATCTCTTGTGACCGTCTGCTCCCCTTCCCCCCGCCCGCCTTGTGAGGTCTTCAGTAGTCTCGACAAACGCTGTTGTCGCCGCCGCTGCAGCGGCAGCCAACAATCCGTAGATCACGATGAAGCTGCTGCTGCACGTCTTTACAACGCCAGCAACAATAACGGCCACGATCAGTATTTATGTTGCTAAGCCGCGCCAATATCGACAGTAGAATGGATTGGATATTATCCGAACACACACGATACCACACGATGGCTGAAAACTCGACGACATTCTACCCATTCGATGACTTTTCGACGACGGATTAGAATCACCCTCGAGCTCGATAAATAATGATCGCTGTCGTCCGAATGATCCGCCCGGCGATCATGAGGGAACTCGGAGGAGCTCCTCGAAATGTTCCAGAACGTCCCCATTTCTACGAGCGATATGCGTACCGGCAAACCTGCCTCTTCAGAATAGATATCGATCGGAAGAAAGGAAAATACGACGAAGAAAAGACCTTCGACCGTAGGATACGGTCTGAAGTACAACTGATCTGCCCGCGAGGATTCTAGCGGCACCAAGTCGGTAGAAAGACTTGGCGCGCCGAGCCTTCTCTCCATAGATTTTCTTCTGTCGCTGTCTCGGACAACAGAGTCGCTTCGGGGGATTGAAATCTATAATTGTCGAACCGTAATATTGTAAATGATTGTTCTTAAGTTTTAGCGAACGAGCCGTTCCGGCGGCAGAACAGCGATATTGCGACTTCCCTCAGTGGTGACAATCCTATGGTTCATGGCGTTCATTGCCGAGGAATGCGAAATTAAGAAAATTGAATACGACCAATTGAGTCATTTACGAATTGTCCCATTCGGCATTTATCATGGAAGGTCGGCTCCAGATCGGGATTCGACCAAACGGACCGGCTATAGAACCTCCAACGGTTCCTGTAGAGAACCCGCATTGTGGGTCTTGATCCGATCGAGCTCAGACGGTGGCTTGACCGTACCAGCGAGTCCCGATGTAAGTGTTGTTTTTTGAGAATTTTCTTCTTGGCGGCCCCTCTAGCATCCACCGCGATGGAGGAAAAACATGGACGAGAAAGACGACGCTTTCTGCTACCCCCCAATGCGAAAGAACTCCCGGTTACAACTTTTTGGCCACACAATCTTCGAGAAGACGGAATCTGAATCGGAGGCCTTCAATTAGACGTCGTTCTCAGGGGTAGGGAAGACTCGTCTTCGTCACCATCTTGTCTGCGGTAGCTTGCTCAGGAATGCCCGACCGTGCTCCGATTGATTCATAAACGTTGACTCGGTCATTCATAGAATGGACGGCGGACTTGTAGCTGAAACGCGGCCGCTAGGACGATATTGAGATTTTTTCTTATCCCCACCGAAGCGATCTCAGTCAGTTATGAGATGAAGCTGAGCACGACGAGAACAACGATCGGTTGAACCTGTGTTGCTTTCTTCCCATGCGAATGAAATCCCTCGGGCACGCAGGTTGTGGCTTGGGTCGACTGTCTGGTCGCTCGGTCGCTGGCTGGCTTGCTTGTCATTCTGGTCTCAGTTCTGAATCTACTTCAACTCAATTTGAGCTCGAATCACTCCGCCATTCAAGGGACACACAGCTGCGCGCACATTCGTGTAGGGTGGCGCAAATCGCTCGACGGTCCGCGACCCGACTCATGGATCGATCGGTCGGCAGTTCGACGATAGGTGTCGAGGAATTGAGTCCCATCCGCAATGAAATTTCGAAGCGGTATCCGAGCTTCCGGAAGTTGGACCGGAATCGGACTCGGACTTGAGTCTAGAATGACTGTGGAGAGTCCCGTATCCCGCGCACGCCAGGCTGACCCGAGTCTCGAATTCCGCGGCGGAATTCGACGGAACAAGATCGCGAGCCAGAGACTCCCCGAGGGTCTTCTGGGGGCGGCGCGTACTGGCACCGGCGGGGTGAGTCTGAAGGCCGAAAAAATCCGGCAAGCGCATCAGCGAAGAGCAAATCGATCCTAGCCGCGTCACCCCCAGCGAAACAGGTTAGCTTGTGCAGACTGAAGTCGTTCCCACGCTCGGAGCAAGCTCCCCCGAGCCAGCAAGCTCACGAAGCGTTGAGGCCGGGGGACATCGAGGGACTAAGGGATACCTGGGAAGCCATTGAATAGGAAGTAATTTGTTGCATCAACAATACTCTGTCTTAGTTAAGACTGTGCATTCGGTGCCTCGCGCGCTCGCTGAATTGTATGTCGCTCTCAGTCAGTCCGAAATGCTTCACCCGGCTGAGGGTGCCGACGGTCGCACCTCTCGTGCTGATAACGAACACCGATTCAGCCATAATTCGATTATCGCCATCATGTTTCGATGACGGTCTCGGCTAACTAACGAATCGCTTCAATATCAGTCGAGTCTCGGCGACCCGTGCATACGGGATCTTCGAATATCGGCGCAGCTCGGTGTCTTGCGGACTGACCTCAGCGCAGAAGAATCTGCGCCGATCTTCTAGCCGTCGGTTTTCTTCGACGATCCTCAAATTTCTCGTTTCCATAAGAACGGTCGTCAAACTCTCCCGCTCATCGATGCCGAAGAGCGAGCAGCGCCGCCACCACCGCCGCGGAGTAGGTGTATCCCGAACGACATAATCTGAAATTATGATGACGTGTTGCAGAGTATCTGTGATATATCCCTCTTCCTCCTTCACCGCGACGACGACGACCACCAACAAGAGCCGAACGAGCCGGCCGTACCACTCCTTCCCCCGATGAAGCAGTGTACAGTTTTAATGATGTGTTGTTGTTGCCGCTCCGAATTCTAATAGGTAACAGATAGGTACATGGAAGACCGGGCTTTCTTGTTTACTTCGCCGAGTCGATCGACACTCCCGCGAATCGATTTCACGCGCACGCTCAATGCCGAAATCGTCTACGCAGCGTGGAGTTCCTCCAGATTTTCACCTCGAAAAGCCAGAAACGACGGTCATCGCCATGGGCGATCCGACCCAGCGAGAAAGATCAGAAAGTTTTGAGGGGGCCAACATCGGAGAAGAAGAATAGAAAGAACTTCTGACGAGCAAGAATGCAGCCTAGACTCGGAGGGTGGATTTCCTTCCGTAGGCCATCTGCTGTACAAGGCATCTGGCGTCTGAAGGCTGCGCGGGGGTACCGAAACCTGGGCCGAAGAGATACGATAGCGTAGGATGGGATAGGATACGATACGGACTACGTCGGTGGCTAGGAACGCGTCGACGGCGGCCGAGAGAACGAGAAGACTGTGAGTTTGCTTGGGGCCGCGGCTACGACCAGGAAAACCCCGAACTAACAGTAGTGGCTGCCAGAAAAAAAGTCTTCAATAAACTTCGACGGCCGGTTCGGGCTAGACACGAATTTCGACCGATCGCTGTCCCATGAATGGGAGAGGAGGAGGGGCATCACAAGATCACTTCATGAGTCGAAATTCAAACGAGCTTCTTGGTCTCCTCGCGGACGACGCTCCTCGTGGACGCTGTTTTCGGCAGGCCTAACATACCCGCGCACCACAAAAGCACTCAAGGTTTTGCTTCCAGTGCTTCCTGTTGTTCTTGTGGTCGAGGCGTCGTGTCGGCTCGAAAATCACCGAACGCCAGACATCCAGGAACGATTGGAGCGGATCGGGAGCCGCTTCCGATAATGAAATGAACATCGGATTCTCATTGTCGGCCTGCGTCCTTTCCTTGAGATTACAGTCAGCACTGTAGATTAAGGCGTTTCTCGGAGCTGCGCGTAGTAGCCTGTTTTCCCATAGGTCTCTCCCACGGCTGACGGGGGCATCATTCCCTGCGCCGCGGAGACGGTGCGCCGTCATGATCTGAGCCTGAGAACACTGCTCCGCACCTGGCGACAAGGCTGCTGATTCGGTACTTGTACAGAAATTCGGCCAATCTCAGGGAGGAGAAGAAAGAATCGGAGGGGTAATCACCATGGTGAGACGGCGGCTTGTCTGCTCGGCTTGCTGGACGGATGGCAAACTAACAATGCAAGCAGACCGAAAAGAAAAACACAGCAGTCGGAATTATAGGAAAAGTCGTCTATTCGCGAGCGATTTGTCCTTTCATTCGACGAATTACCTAACGTTATTTTGGGGAATACTGCCGCCACCGCGGACGAGAAGGATGATGACGACGACGACCGGAACGGCACTAATGATGACATTGCCGACAATAAGAAACTTTTTCTGCGCCGCTTTCTGACTCCACGATCATCCGTATGCATAGAAGAGAGTTTCCTGCCGAAACTGGATTTCCCTTTTGAAACGCCGCTCTCCGAGCGTTCATGCTTCCACCGATTCTCTTGAAACGCAATCGACGAAGAAGCAAATGGATGACGCGGTGCTGACTGAAACTGAGTTTTGGGAACCCTTGAATGCGCAAAGAGCGTCGGATATGACTGCATACATCACCGGTACTTTCCGTATTATAAAACGCGTCACGTTCATTTTCCACGTATTTTTCCTTGTCGTGACAATTCTTGGGAATGTGCTCGCCGACATGCATTCATCGCTCAGTCGGAGCCGACAAAGGTCCCACACAGTCTGCAAGAATCGTCGGCGGAGCCCAAGTTGTAAATCACCAATCAGGACTATAATTGCCGATGATAAAGGGGGCCAGAAGTCTAGCGCGGCTTATGGTAAATAGCGTGGTCGTCGTCTTTCCTTGGAAGAGTGAAAATCACAATTTACTTCCCGTGGTAGTCCAGCACGGGGTCGCGAAAAGTTAACGTCGTCGATGAATCGTCGTCATTGACGCCAATGCGTGTTGACGAACCGGGAAAAGCGAGTTGTGGGCTTGCTCCGAACCGGCGCATCTTTGATCTTCTCGCGAACTTCGGAAAGCGAAGCACAGTGAACTCCGATCGCTAATTAACGGGGCTATCGGTGGTGTGTGTTTTGTCTTTTTCCGATCTTTTTCCAAATCTCGATCTTCAACGCGTTCTCATTACGAAATATTCAAATCAAGCTTCACACATGGATTCGTTGTGATCGTGTCCTTCTCGTGTTTCTCGCTTCGATTCCGCGGTTTTCGATCGCGAACGATTCGTGGAATGCGATATTGGCCGGCGGCGGATGCATGTTTGACGAGCTCTCGACTCTGTCTCATCTGAAGAAATCAAAAGGGAGCCGAAACCACATCGACCGACCGACAAGAGCAACGACAATGCCTGACCGGACGAAGCGGTCGGCGGGAAAGAACGAGTGAATAGAAATCCGACGAAGTTTAATGTTCCCACGAAGATAGTGAGGTAATATTTCGGAGTTTATCAATCACTTCTGGGCAGCCAGGCAAGCTGGCCGACCGGCCCGTCGACCGGCAGGCAGGCAGGCGAGCAGCGGAATCGCCAGAAACAGAAATGTCGCGATCGGTCGAGACGCGATCGGGCCTGCTACTTGGCATACGGTAGTTATGGAATGGAAGTTCTTTCTTGATCTGTCTTTCTGTCTATCGTCCGTCTTACCACTTGCCTAGCTGCGAGTGAGCGTGTGTGGTCTGTAACGAGCGAAGGGACGAGCGAGAGAACACATCGACCGATGGATCTTTAAGAAGATCGACTGCAGTGTTCATTATGACAGAAAGGATACTTCATCTTCGGATGCCCGATTTCGGAGCATACTGAGTGAATCAAGCTGTCGATGGGCTCGTCGCGAACATGCTGTTGAACCTCTCAGCGTTCCTTCCGACGACAAGAGCCGAAGATCTCGGTAGAGATGGAGTTCGTAGCCGGTGTCTTCGTACTGAAGACTCAAGATCGAGCGAGGGAAACAATCCTCCCTCTGATGGTCCACATCGGAGGTATCCGTGACGTCACTATCGAGTTGGGCGGCAGAAAGATGAAAACGGGCAAACAAACGTGGAGTCCCGACTTCGTCAACGGGGCGTAGGGGTCTTCTGTGGCTCGGCAAACAAGATGCTTTCTGTTGATTTTACACTTTTTCGAGTCGAGAATCGGGCGACATGGTCTTCACATCTGTCGAACTCTTAGCGAAACAGCGCTGAGAAATTGAAACAAAGGTTCGACTCTCTCCTCGAAGCGAATGCCCGGAGCGAAAGCAAACATTGTTCGAAGAGATTTCGAGCTACCACTGTGTCGCATCGTGCCGACACCGCAACGTCTTGCGACAATTAGCGCTCAAATTAGACGTGTCACAAGTGAATCCAATTCATTACCATCCAATTGTGGGCGCTACTCAAACACGCATTCAATAGCCACAATCATCTCAAATCGCCACGCGAGGCTCTTGTCATAGTTCAGTTGAGTCTTATCGGATTCCGGAAGAGACCAATCATATCATTCAATTGACGCGTTCTGCCTGTGTATGTTTGGAGGTTATTTTCCTAAGACAGCCGCTCATCAATGCAAAGTCCCGTCTGAGCGCCGAAAACCCCGTTCGAATGAAAGTTTATGATGGGAGGCAGGGCACCTAAGGTGCCACGCCGCGTCGGGCGTCGAAGCGTTTTGCCAACGAGCATCGCGCTTGAGCTGTGTGCTTCTCATCGGCTTTCTGTCAGTCACTCGATTTCGGTTGGTTTTATTATCATAATCCCCAAAGGCTTCATAGCTCCTCGAACACTTGTCCTAAATAACGAAGAGAGAGCCTCGGCGAACGATTTGGAGACGTCAAACCTCTTGAAGTGCTCGTCATCGGCATTCCCACGATTCTGATCGTTGCTGTAAGAAAAACAAGACAATTGAACGTATTACCGCTCGCCGCTGTCTCAACTCGTGAGACAGCCGCCCGCATCCCGTTTACATACAATGTGTTTTCAGGAGTCTAACGACAGAACAGGAGCCGTTCTGTAATCAGTGTCTGACTTCTCTATTCTTCTTTTCGAAGGCCCTATCCTATCGAGCCGGAGAAAGAGAAGAACCGTCGAATTTCTGAGATGCCTGCCATGAAGATGAATGCATATATTTCGGTACTCATGCTTTTGAGGGCAAAGATTTCGCTCCAGAGGCTAAGCTGTCGCGGGTCTAACAGTCCTCTTTCTACGGGGCCGACAAGAAAGTTCAGTCCGTGATGGTGTTTGATGTCACGTCGCTCGCGCAGGAAGTTCAATCGCGAACCTTGGAAGTTAAGGCGAACCTTCCATCCCTTGGCTCGAGAAACTCGATGTTTGATTTCATCTTCAACAATGATCCCCCATAGAACTTTGAGCATGAGCTCGACAAATAAAAACGGTCGATAACACGGCCGTGGTCGGGACTGGAAGCCGCCTGAACGGTCATATGTATGATTTATCTGTCATCGATAAGATTCAGCTCTCCCTTCAAGCCGAAGAGAACATGAGGAGGAAGAGAAGGCAACAAGTTTCGTCGATCCGACGTCTCCCTTGCAAAGTCTCAACTTCTGCGACGTCGGTAGCTTAAATCTATCATCTCGCCGTGGTTGTTTCCAGCAAATGATGTTGCTTGTGTGATAATAGTAATCTGGTGTAATGACGAAAACGATGATGATGATATTGATGTGCGATAAGGCCGTCGTGAAGGGAGGAAAACCTCCTGTCTCAGATTTCCTCGTTCTTGTCCGGTCTGTGTGATGCAGTGGTCGATTGTGAGCGGGGAGCGACAGAAAATTTTACAGCACTTTTATCGCGGAGACATATCTCGGAATCCGGATGGAACCACTGCTGGTCACTGTCTCCCTTGGGCGTCCGTTTACCGTGTCCTGCGCAGAGACGACGAAATTCTAGCCGCTCTTCTGTCTGCGTCGTTCCGTGCCGGGTATTACCGGAAACCTCAGACAGAGCCTCTCGCAGTTATGGCGATTGAAGAGATTAAGTTCGAGTTCGGTCCGATTGTCACGCATCGATTTCCGAGCGGCGCTCCATAGCCATCTTTGCATGAGACGAGAGAAAAGCAATAAACAACAGCATATGAGTCCTTGCCGAAGGCTTGAAATGCGGCTAGAACTATCGTGCTTTCAGTTATTCAATTAATATATTAGTCGATTATTCTCTCTCGGCCTTTGCGGACGGATACGATGACAAAGACTCTCGGCGGTCACAATTCCGAATGAGCGGGAAGTATTATTTTTGTTTTGATTACGGAAGGTTCTTGTTTGCTGTCGCCGTCCCGGACGACGGTACATGACCGACAGAAATCGGGGAATGCGATGTGAACTCGCTGAACGCCAAAGAAAATAACGCTGGACTCCTCGACATATCGATGCTCCGCCGATGGTTTTCGCTGTCGCCGAATCTCGTTAATTACACGGGTAGGCTGAAATCGTATAATCGTTCCTTCACTGATGAGGACGAAAGAAAACTCCGACTCGCATTGGGATAATCGTGATGAAGGATTGAATTAGGAACGGGTACACAACATTCGCCTCCGTAGGAAGTTCGATAGATGTCCTGCCGACCACTCTCACGGTATTCTGAGCTTCGCGCAATCGGCGGGACCTATGTATCTGATCGAGTGAACTGAGAATCCCACCTTTGGAGCGACGCGTGAGACGGGCAGCGCGAATTATACGCCTGCGACAAGTGAAGTCTCATAGATGCCTTCGCTAGCATCTGAGAGGTACACGTGAGGAGTCTCTGGGAAAGTCTCAGGAAGAGTCAAGAGAAATCTGACGATGTCGATGATGCAGTCGATGAGTGGTTTGTGGGCGGCCGTTGTGAGAACCGCGCCGCTTGTTGTCGCTCCTGAAGAAAATCACTCAATGCTTCGGCCATGCATTCGGAGATCTTTAGCGCCGGTGTGTGCTTTCATTTTTGCTTGCGTTCGGCCGTTATGCCATTGTGTGAGGAAGAGTTCGTTGGGGAGAAAAAACGAAGAACTCTGCCTCTGAAAACACAAGGAAACACGAGAGGGGCCGAAGTCACGACTTCGCCACTGTTCTGTAGGGCGACCAGCGGTTCCTCCATTATTGCTCCAACAGTAGCCATCGGCTCCACTTAATTGAGTTCACATGAGCCTCGATCATCCAATTTTTGTGATCCTCGAGGCGAGGCTGCTCGAACTCGGATGGATCCCTTTCCAATTTCTATCGATGTATTTCAATGAGCCGAAAATCCATTTTCGGCGGTTCACGGAATGGTTCTTTGTTTCGAACGCCACCTGACGCGGGCACCGGAGAAAGCGTTATCGAGGCGACTGGATGCTCACTCTATGGATATTCCGTTTTGTCTTCTTTCTTTTTCCTCTTCGCGGTTCTTCCCTACGGAGTTTCCAAGCTGATTTTACCGTTCGAGTAGGATAGATTTATTGCCCACCGGGGTTGCCTTTGATGTTGGCGATTCGAAGATTGCAAATCAGACGAAGCGCCAAGATCGAGCAGCCAGAACGAAAAAAGTTCACGCTGCTCTTCGCATTCCTCCGTCTCTGTCGACTCTTTTCCCTTGATAACGAGCCACAGTACTTTCTGGAGTCGCGCGCCCCGCGCTCCGTAATTTCTGCGAGACCGGATGATCAAGTCGGGTCACTGCTGGAAATCGAGCGATTCCGTTCCGGAGGTTCTCTGAGAGATTGAACAACCAACTGAGTCTGGTAGAACGAGGGCTGGAGGGCCAAGACCGATCGGAAATGCTCCGATCCATACACCGGCCGGTGTTTCCTCGCACAATTCATTCTGTGGCGATATCGCCTTCCATCTCGTACTCTACAGCATCCTTTCGTGGAATCGGTTCCGTGTGATTTCGTCAGTTTGAAAGAACGAAAGCACAAGGGGAACGCGAGTGGGCTAGAGATGGAGCTGATTAGCAAGAGGAACAAAACATCGAAACGTACTCTGTTGTGCTTCGTATTCTGCCTAGGTCTGAATCAGCGGTAAATCCTTTTGGTTTTCTTTGCCTTCCCAGAGATCTGCGACGTCGAGCGTTTCACTCCCGATCGATCGCCATTCTCACGCACGGTCTCGTTTCCGGGAACCACGATTTCCGACCACCAGTTCTTATCGATGCGCACAGCGATACTCGACGCAAGCATTTACGCCCTCTCTTATCTCCTTCCAGATGTCTACCCTCCTTTGCCGGAGAATACTGCCAGCATCAGAACCCGTGCACCGCGCAAGGCAATCCGTGCCGTCACGGGGCATCATGCGAGCCCCACGTCTCCGTGAACGGCATCGACTACACTTGTCATTGCCCCATCGGATACAGCGGTTCGCTGTGCGAGCATCGGCAGCCCTCGATTTGTGACCACAACCCCTGCGAGAACGGGGCGGAATGTCAACTCTTATCCCTCAACGACTACGTCTGCAAGTGCGCTCCGGGTTTCCGCGGCTCACACTGCGAGAAACGTGACAACTGCGCGAACTCTCCGTGCAAGCACAGCGTGTCGTGCATTTCGACGGACTCGGGCTTCGAGTGCATCTGCAACGAAGGCTACGAAGGCGTCAAATGCGAATACGACATCGACGAGTGCGAACGGAATCCGTGCGTGCACGGCGGCCGCTGCACCAACCACATGGGCGGCTACACGTGCCAGTGCAAGCCCGGCTACACCGGAAAGAACTGCGAGAAGGAGTTCGTACCGTGCAAACCGAGCTCGTGCCTGCACGACGGCATCTGCGCCCCGGTCGGCAAGCACGATTACAACTGTACGTGCCCGAAGGGTTTCAAGGGCAAAGACTGCGAGATAAACATCGACGACTGTATCGGGAGCCTCTGCGCTAACGGGTCAACGTGCATCGACGGAATCAACGGTTACACGTGCGCTTGTCCACCGACGATGACCGGCGACTACTGTACGATCGATATCGACGAGTGCGCCGCCAATCCCGGCATCTGCAAGAACGGTGCCACCTGCACGAACACCCTCAACGGTTTCACGTGCGCCTGCGTCAACGGATGGACGGGAGCGGACTGCTCGGAGAACATCGACGATTGCGCTGGAGCGAACTGCCATAATGGGGCGACTTGCGTCGATCGCGTGGGCCGTTACGATTGTAAATGCCCACCGGGGAAAATCGGTCTCTTATGCCATATCGACGACGCCTGTCTTTCGAACCCCTGCCACGCAGGAGCCATCTGCGATACGAGCCCAGTCGACGGCAGATACACTTGCTCGTGCAAGGACGGCTGGACGGGTCTCGATTGCTCCGAAGATCTGAACGAGTGCTCCGGGAACGTCAACCCGTGCGAGCACGGTGGACTCTGCGTCAACACGCCTGGGTACTTCGCGTGCAACTGCACGCTGGGATTCACCGGTCCTCGATGCGAGGTCAACATCAACGAATGCGAACCGAACCCCTGCAGGAACGACGGGACGTGTCTGGATGAGACAGGAGCGTATCGTTGCATCTGCATGCCTGGTAAGTGACTTCTTGGTTTGATTCTTCTCTCGAGTGATTTCCGCGATGAGTCTCTTCTCCGCGACCCGGCCCACGCAGGAAGACTGTGGGATCGATGATGCGCGAGATTGAGATTCGATGGATAGGTAGCGAGCGCGTTAAGGGATGCGTGAACGCGTCGGTCTCGTTGACGATACGTTGTGGCTTGTCGTCCGAGGACGGCAGACGGCAAGAGCGAAAATGGAATTTCCTTCATCGACCGGGAGAAATTCCAATCAGAATGAAGAAAAGCGAGGAACATCTGGCGTTCGGCGAAGGTGCGAAGATAAACGAAGTCGAAGGTAGAATCCCTCCGTCAGCTTTCCTCCTCGGCGGTTTGCCGTTCAGCCCACGGACGTACAAACGAACCGACCGAGCAGGCGAGCCAGCGACAGTTAGGCGGGCAGAAAGCCTGCCTGGATGACTCGCTCCGGTCGTCGAAGTGGTTGGCGGCCGTTGGAATAGCCTTCGTCTGCTTGGTCCGACCCAGATCGACCGAGCTCATCGGCGGCGACTTCTGCGACAGGGACTCAGTGGCGAACAATCGCCGACTCATCTTCCATTGGTTGTTGTCGTCGTCGTCACCGGCGCGGACGGCGTTGTAGTTGTTATGTAAATGCAATGAGTGGACTGTCGGCCGAGTCTACCGAATAGAGAACACCGAAAAGAATAGACGCGTCCGGCAAGTGGGTGACTTTCCCACGCGGTTGAAGACTTTCCAGGTCTACTTTTCGAAATGGCTTCTGAACGAGTCTCTCTCGCACAAATTACACCACCTTCGGTCGTCTGTTGTTGCGGTCGTCGTCACCGTGTCCGGTCGTCGTCGTTGAGTCTTCCCCTCCTGTTCCCGCTAGCTGATATCGTTTCGAAGGCGAGAAAAGCATGTTGTACACGGGGCTTTTTGCAACGATCATCGTGGGTTCGTGTATGAGGGCTTCGGCATGAAGGTCCGATCATCTCACCGAGGTGAGAAGCAATTGAATCAGTGACGGCCGTTCAATCAAGACGAATTCGAATGTGTCCGCCGACAGCGCAGTCGTCGACGACCACAACGACGGCAACAACGACTTCGACCGCGAACGAGTCCGATCCTATTTCGACAGGGCGTGTTCTGACGATCGGCAGTGTCCGATGCATTTGTCATCGGAGGCAGACCATCCGTCAAACGGATCGTTGTTGTAATGCGGTATCTCTCTTGCTCGCTCGAGCTGTACATCCCCCTAGATGTTCGATCGCTGCCGCCGCCACCACCACCGACTTCGTCGCAGTAGTATTCTACCGTTGTCATTATCGATGGGTCCGAGGAGCTTCCATTTCGATTCCATGGTGCCGAAAAGCACGAATCACTTTCGGGCATCTCTTCCAGCGGCGATCGCCACACCGCCTCGTTCAGATCGACGACGACGAAATCTCATTTCGAGTTTTGTCAAATTTGATGAATGGTACTGTCGAAGCCGAATTTTTCTTGGTGCTGTTCCCTTCGGCACCGCCGCCACCGTCGGCGATGTCGTGCCGTAGGGATCGTGCTGAATTGGCTTGTCGATCGATCTGACTTCATACCTCCAATACTTTGAGCGGCACAAATTGTCTGGATCATTCCTCAAGATTCAAAACGATATTCATATGCGTGTTTGCGCGCCTACAGCTGTCATAAACGGCGTCGATATTACCGCTGTCTCCAGCTTATCTGAGGAGTCGACTTTAGGCGTGGACAGCCTAGCGAATTGATAGCTGACGATTGCACGGGCCCGCAGGCGCTCCGAAGGGTTAGATTTGTAGGGAGGAATGCGATGTCATTTCAAGCGCACTCCCGTGAAGATTCTTGAGTTCCCTTCTCTCCCACTAGGGCTCGATCCCCAGCGTCGGTGACTTTCGTGGCGATTGTGCAGAATGTAAATTTGTTCGGACTGACTGAGCTTCTTTACGACGAAGCGCTACGCGGCTTCGAAGTGGTCGTAGACAGGGCGTCGAGCAATAATACGAGGCGCTTTACGCGCAACAGGTTCCAGCCGATTTTTGGATTCTCTGTTCTGTTCGCCTCGAATTTAGTGTTTGATCAATAGCTCGCCGTGCTTTTAGATTCGAGAATCGCGATAAGGTAACTGATCGGTGGGGGCATCAATTCCCTGGGGGCTCTACCCGCCTCCAGGTCGCGATACCGGAGACAAAGCGGGACAGAAAGTTTGCGTCATTCCTGAAAAGGACTTGATATCGCGGCTACACAGACTACCGGTATCTTCCGAGAGTGATACGGCACCGGCATAAGTGACACTCCGTGCGGTGTCGCGAACTGGGTTCCGAAGAATGTGAAGGAGCAGCGACCTGGGTTTGATTTTGTGCAACAAGAGATCTTCTTGTCGATGTCTTTGTTGTTTTGATTGGCGGGGTTGTACAGTTCGTGGTCCTTTCGCTGCCGCATGGCGCTTCCAACGACGGCGGGGCCGAGCGAATCATCGACTGACCGACCGGCCAGTCGCTCGCTTGCTCGCTCGCTCGATCGGCGGTACTCGTGCTGCTACGAGTACTTTAGTCGTCCAACAACGAGAAAAAGGCAGCGGCGCCGCGTTTTGTCGGCGTACCCTCTTCAAAGCAACGCTTCGCCATGGTTGACGCTGCCGCAGCAGACAGAGAAAGAGGGTTCTGTGGGAAAAAGTGGGAGAGAGTAAGGCCGCTGGCTGAAGATGTGACACACGTTCTTGGTGCCGTTCTCCGGCGTTCCAGACATGATTATGCTATTCGAAGCTCGTTCGCCTGTTCACTCGAACTGGAACCGAGTCGATTCCGCGGGACGGCGCACGAACACGTACGCTGCAAAAATTAAATAGCATTTATCCAATCCATCGCTCTACCGGAGTCGGTGTTGCGTCGACCGCACAGAACAGACCGCTCGTTCTGAAGAAACCGCTGTCTGAGTTCTACAATGCCGAAGGGCGATGTCAGTCGAGGTGATGAGGTGAGTTGCGCTCCTCCCTCGCATCATCTCAAGTCGACCGCACCTTTAATCGCGAAATTCTTCAAAATGCCGCATCGACACCATCACTACCGATTGTGGTCGCTTGACGTCTCCGCTGCTCGATTCTCCTGACTCGCATCGACGACAACGACTGTGGTTGCTCCTGTTTTCTATTTCGTCTTGATTTGTCTCGAGTACATTTCTTCTTTTCAATTTTTGTTGTCTGCGTTTCGGGCTTATGTCGATACCACGGCCTGAGGTGGACGTTCAGCACAGTACTGTGCTTTCATGCTGATAACGTTCAATGACACGCGGTTTCCCGAAGTCTCTGTCTTCCGCCGCCGCGGACTAAACTCAAGGTCTCACCAGACGACGAACACGAGAAAAGAAAAGATAAATAAAAGCAATCGCGATTCGCTTTCTGCCTGAATTTGTGAATCAAGGGAGCTCGTTGATACCGACGGGAATCGGCCATCGTGCGATCGTTCTATGTACCGAGAAGACGGTACCGAGCACGATGCGTGCCAGCTATCTCCGGACGAGACTTGAATCCCCTGGTTCGTGAGCGCACTACAAACCCGGAAGCTAGGCGGGAAGCACTGCTTTTTGCTCCCATGTGTTTCGAGACATGTGCAGATGTGAGTAGATTGGCTGACTGGGCTTTCCTGCGTGGCTGTGTGCGAAAGCACACTATAACCACCGACTTCTCTCGTCCTTCTCTCGGCCGCTCTTGGTTCTGGTACACCAGCAGCATCCGAAGAGAAAGGATCCACGGAGAAGAAGATCCGGAGGAGGGCCTCTATTCGCACGGGGGTTCGACTGTGAGTTCCTCTGTGAGAAAAAGACTCCCGTCATGGGAAACTACGATGAACTTTTTACCTAGCGTCTACTTATGACGACTCTGCCGCAGAGCGATGTGGAGTGCTCACCTTGGGAACGTTCACTTTCGCTTGACCAGAAGTCGACCGAACGGGCTCACAGTTTCGAACTCGGCCTTCTTTTTATAGGGCAATTTTTTTCTTGATAAATCCGTGTGGGATTTCCCCCGCACGGGTAAGGAGTCTCTGATCCTCGAAAATTCGTAAGCCCTCGTGCTAAGCTCGCGGGCGCAAGAGCGGAACAAGTGTCTGTCTCGGATTCCATGGACTTATACACCGCTCTCTTTTCCGGGAAATCTAGGGTGTTCGCTGCTCGACTTTTCCTCCCAGACCGAATGGATCAGGGAGAAGAGAACCTGTGCCGGCCCGACTATGAGCTAGAGGGGTATGAGGTCATAAATAGAGCTCTCGTTCCAACGGTTTCCTGTTTCCACATGGATATCGTTGTCGTCGTCGTCGCTGCCGCCACCGGCCGCAGCAGTCTCTGAAGGATCTCTGCTTTCGGAGATGATCTTGGCGGTGGTGGTTGTTGTGCTGGGGGAAGGAGACAGCAGTGAATGAGACAAGCGTGAGAATGCAGCCGTTCTCAGCGGATCCTCTGTTTATTTTGCCTACAAAAATAGCGTAGGAACATGTAACAAAAGACCACTAGAAAGAACAGCCGCGAAACGTCATCGCTTGATTTTATCGGGAACGACTCTCTCCCCCATAAACACCGGATTAATTTCCGCATACTGAAAATTTAGAGAATTCCAGTCGGTGGAAATAAGGCTGCCCCGGAGAACGAAGTGACGGGAATCGGATAAACAGAACGATCTTGGCTCCATATCATGGAATTTTCTTCCTCGAACGGAATGACTGTGACGCGATTCGGACTTTCAGCTCAGCGGCTCAGAGAGTTATGCATGAGTGACGGCTTCAGATGACCACACCGCTCATGCGCGCCCAGCTTTCGGAGAATTTAGAAAATCGTCCCGAGATCGACGGACCATGTACGATTAAGAAAAATGGAAACCGTGCTGATCCGTTCGCCGTCCCGAGCACTTCGGTGTGTTTCGAGTGTTTCTCAGAAGGCGCTGTCTCGACCGGAATGAGCTTTCACGCTCCTCATTCCGTCAATAATTCCCACCGAGTGAGCTTAGCCTCATGCAAGTGCTGAAATCTCCAATGACCTGTCGATCTCGGAGCGGATTTCACGCATCCGGTGACATTGATATCTAGCGTGCCTAAATACGAGACGAGATCATGACTTCACGTTCGAGAACGAAAAGTCACTTTGTTCTAAGAACGGTCAGAAATGCTTGAATCATACATCTGTCGACGAAAGCGATCATGCGGTGAAAATCGTCCTCGCCTGACCCAGAGTATGGGTTCGAACAGCATCGTTTGGCGCTTTCCTTCCATCTTTCGAGATATGGACAGGCAGATAAGTAGACCCAACCGGCAACCTCTAGTGCTCCAGCGAGAGCCGCACCTCTTCCGCTTTTGATGGTGCTGTCGATGATCTTCGATTACTCACTCGATCGACAAACAGTGTCTGGATATACATGTCTGCGCTCGAGAGCTCAAGTGGTCGGTGACTCGGGGATATTCTGCTGAACGCGATGCCGGTTCGCTAGTTCGAAGCGTTCCAACGTTTACCCCGATCTCGATGTGAGCCCGTGGTCACCTGAGCTATGGGGGAGGGAATCAACATGGAAACGCCGTGATTTGGCTCCTAGGTTTCGCCTGTTAATGGAACGCGTCCCGTCCAAGACACGCAGACGAATCACACCCCTCAAAGCACGCACATAGCCTTAAGAGGCCGTGGACTGTCGGTTTATCACGTTCGTCGGAGAAGCTCACGGGAACGAGAGCGGCATCACTTGCTTGGTAGAAGACAACTATTCGGCGTTTTCTCCTTTTCTAAGAAAAGGCTGAAGCATTTTTTCTGGTCGACTAGACAGATACAAATTGCCGGTGGTGCCTATAGACTCGAAAGCGTCGCCCAACAGCTCGTTCTGGCGATAACCTACTAGATTATTGGGGTACCTATGAACAACAGTTATTCACAGACGGACGCTCGTACAGACATGCGGGAGCCATCCGAAACACTTGGTTCAGTGTGGATGGGGGTCGCGCGTTTGTCCGAGTATCGAACTTGGCTTTTCGAGCAAAGTTCAAACCATAAAACGCTCTACGCTCTTCGTAGGCATGTCCGCAAGTCGAGTCATACGGAAGGCAGCGTAATTCTATCCTCCGCAGACTCATCGAAATATTCGAAAAAAATTATTTGTGCCCCGCAGAACCGGCCAGTATACGTAAGGCGCCGTAGTGCACGACAGCCGTTTTTCAACAATTATTCTACGCTTACGACTTTCGATTTTTTTTTCTAATACGAGGCTTTCGAAATTCTCCCCGGAGTCAATCGACCGTCGATTCGCGTGCAGCTTCACAACGCTTAGGTACTGAAGTATGGGAGTGATCAAGCGTCGGTCTTTTTCGTTTTGCTCTTATGCTTCTGTTGAACACCCTGAAGCGAGAGATGTACATGATCGATAGGCGCATGCCGGCTACAATTACCGAAATGTTGACTCAACCCTGTAATCGACTGTCATTAGTTTCGAGAGACCGGGACCAAGCATTTTTCAAAAGAGAAAAAAATAGGCTGAGCGACGACGACATTCGTTTTACTGAATATCTCGATATTCATTCCGCGGTGATCCCGAAGCCTGGCTCTTTTAATAGACAGGAGTAACGATTGATGGATTCGACGCATCCGTCAATCCTCGGGTCAAATGGAAGCCTTCGGTCGCGAGAGTCGTAGCGAAATTCTACCGGACATCGACTGTGTGCGCTCGCTTGGAGTCAGGGATTCCATCGCCGACTCGCTACAACTAAACGTTTTCCTTTACCCTTCCAGGTTTCCATGGAATTCACTGCGAGAACGACATCGATGAGTGCGCCTCGAACCCATGCGGCCAAGGCTATTGCCTGGATCAGGTCAACGGATACCGATGCACGTGTCCCATAGGCTTCACAGGAGCCAACTGTGAGATCAACGTCGACGACTGCGTGGACAACCCTTGCCAGAACGGCGGTCATTGCTACGATCTCGTGGGAGGCTTCGTTTGCAACTGCAAAAACGGTTTCAGTGGAAAATATTGCGAGGTCAATATCGACGACTGCCGAAGCAACCCCTGTCTGAACGGAACCTGTGTCGATGGCGTGGGAACTTTCCACTGCAACTGCAAACCGGGCTATACGGGGACTCTGTGCCAAACACAAATCAACGAGTGTCTTATCGAGCCCTGCAAGCACGGCGGGATATGCACGGACTTCGAGAGTGGGTACAAATGTCACTGCAAAGAAGGAACGACGGGCAAAAATTGTGAGCACAACATCAACGAATGCTTGTCCAACCCCTGTCGACACGGGGCCACCTGCATCGACGGCATAAACGAGTACACCTGCAAATGCAAGCCTGGATACACCGGAGTGAACTGCGAAATCGACATAAACGAGTGCTCGCCAAACCCATGCGAGAACAACGCTCGCTGCGTCGACCTCGTCAACAACTTCCAGTGCATTTGCCCCAGGGGCTACTACGGAACGAGATGCAACTCCGACGTCGACGAGTGCGCTTCCAGTCCATGTCATAACGGTGGAACGTGCGAAGACGACCTCAACAAATACAAATGTCACTGCCCGGCCGGATTCACGGGCCATCGCTGTGAGAGCGAGATCGACGAATGCAAATCGAACCCTTGCCAGCACGGAGGCGTCTGTCAGGACAAATTGGCTAATTATACCTGCACGTGTGCTCGCGGTTTCACCGGAGCTAACTGCGAGATTAACATCGACGATTGCGCCAGTGCTCCATGCAACAATGGCGGATCTTGTATTGATCTCGTCGACGGCTACCAATGTGTCTGCGACGTTCCCTTCTCCGGACCCACCTGCGACGTTCGTCTTGATCCGTGCGGTGCCAAGAGGTGCAAGAACGGCGCCATCTGCTCGCCCAGCTCCAACTACATGGATTTCTCGTGCAGCTGCAAACTTGGCTTCACGGGACGTCTCTGCGACCAGGACATAAACGAGTGCGCCGTGAGCAATCCCTGCCGCAACGGCGCCACCTGCCACAACACCTTCGGTTCGTACACCTGCAACTGCACCAAGGGCTACGAGGGCAAGGACTGTCTGATCAACACGGACGACTGCGCCAGCTTCCCGTGCAAGAACGGCGGCACCTGCCTCGACGAGGTCGGCGACTACCAGTGTTTGTGCGTCGACGGTTTCGGTGGGAAGCACTGCGAGATCGACACCGACGAATGCTCCAGCAAACCTTGCCAGAACGGAGCCACCTGCAACGACTACGTCAATTCTTACACCTGCACTTGCCCGTTGGGTTTCTCAGGCGCCACCTGCGAGACCAACGACGACGACTGCACAGGAAGTTCCTGCATGAATGGAGGCACCTGCGTTGACGGCATCAACTCATACTTATGCAGATGCCCGGCAGGCTACACTGGCACCAATTGCCAGTTTCGCATCAACGAGTGTGACTCTGGACCATGCAGAAACGGAGGCACCTGCATCGACGACAACGGATTCTATGACTGCAAATGTCTCCCTGGTTACACCGGCAGAAACTGCGAAAAGTATGTCGACTGGTGTGAGCAGAGCCCATGCGAGAATGGATCCACATGCAAACAACTCAACAACACCTACACCTGCACCTGCCTGCCCGGCTGGGCGGGCAAAAACTGCGACGTACAGATGGTGTCGTGCGCCGTTGCTGCCACCCGCAAAAAGGTGAAAATCAACGATCTCTGCCAACATGGCGGCGTGTGCGAGGACTATCACAACAGCCATCGGTGCATCTGCCCGAAAGGATACGGAGGGAGCTATTGCCAGGAGAACATCGACGAATGCGCTCCCCAGCCGTGCCAGAACGGCGGACTCTGTCACGATCTGCTCGGTAGCTACCGCTGCGAGTGTCCCGCGGGTTTCCAAGGTCAGAACTGCGAATACAACATCGACGACTGCCATCCGAAGCCTTGTCAGAACGGGGGCACCTGCTTCGATCTGGTCAACGCGTACAGATGTATCTGTCCTCCCGGGACGAACGGCATCCTCTGCGAGTTCAATCTCAACGACTGTACCGAGTCGTCTTGCCATCACGGCGGCACATGCGTCGACAAGATCAACGGTTTCGAATGCGAATGTCCGCCTGGATACGTCGGCTCCCGCTGCGAAGGCGACATTAACGAATGCCTGTCGAACCCGTGCAGCGCGGTCGGAACCCAGGACTGCGTGCAGTTGGTCAACGACTACCGTTGCGACTGTAAACCCGGTTTCGCCGGGCGGCATTGCGACGCGAAAGTCGAGTTCTGCCCACCGAGCACCTGCCTGAACGGAGGCTTCTGCATTCCGACCGAGCACGGCCACAACTGCATGTGTCCCGAAGGCTTCAGTGGGGACCGATGCCAATTCAACAACTCGACCTCGTGCTATCCTGGATTGTGCAAGAACAACGGTCGTTGCAATCCGACGGCGGACGGCTACGAGTGCGTTTGCCCCCAAGGAATCCGAGGGAAGCATTGCGATTACGACGCGTACAACGAGTGCCTCTCGGCTCCCTGCAGGAACAACGGTCTCTGCGTCGACAAACTCGGCACCTATGAATGTTTCTGCCCGAGGAAATTCAAAGGTCGCCAGTGTGAGATCTACGACGTCAATCATCCCGGGAGCTCAGGCCAACCATTCAACGAATTCGATACGCTGGGAAGCTCGGCGGCCGAACTTGAGGAAATTCGCGCTTGCGTCTACAACAACTGTCCCAAGAAAGCAAAAGACGGAGTCTGCAACACGGAATGCAACATGCCGGCCTGCGGTTTCGACGGCGGAGATTGCTCGCTGGGTTTGAAACCCTGGGAGAACTGCACCGCTCCGATCAAATGCTGGGAGGTGTTCGGAGACAACATCTGCAACGAGGACTGTAACACCGTCGAATGCCTCTTCGACGGCTTCGATTGTATGCGGAAACAGAAACAGTGTCGACCCGACTACGATCAGTATTGTTTGCTAAATTACGGCAACGGTTACTGCGACATCGGTTGCAATACCAAAGAGTGCAACTGGGACGGATTGGATTGCGAAGAAGGGGATCCGTTTATCGCCGACGGCGAGATCATCATGACGCTGAGGGAATCTCCCGAAGACTTTGTGAACCGGAGCGCGTATTTCGTGCGATCTCTGAGTAAGAAGCTCCAAACGAATCTCCGCATCAAGAAGGATAATCACAACCAGGACATGATCTATCCTTGGGTGGTGAACAACGACGACTCATCCGACACACCCAGGATCGGTCGGATCGAAATAGGGTGGGTAGAGGATCGAAACTATTCACTTCGTATACTCAAACCATAGCTCTCCAGAAATAGTTCATAATACATTACATGATAATTAATAACTATTATTGAAAGAATTCATTGCTCCCGTGCTCCGCGAGAAAGGCCCATTCCCCACATAAGTCGATCGATTTATTTCAGAACCACCGTCCATCTCGAGATCGACAACCGGCAGTGCGTGAAGGCCAACAACGGCGAATGCTTCCTGACGGCCTCGAAAGCGGCCGAGTTCATATCCGCAGCCCATTCGAAACAAGCTCTCGACATCAATGGTTTCACGATCGAAAGTCTTCGAACCTCCGATATCCAAGCCGGCGACTCAAACACCGGCTCGAGTTTCGCTCTTACGCTCACCGGACTGATCGGAGTCGCTCTTCTCGGTACCCTCATGGGCGTAATGGTGGCGGGTCAAAGGAAACGCGCTCGAGGCATCACCTGGTTCCCTGAGGGCTTCTTCCCAATGCGGTCCGGAACCGGCCCACCGAGACGTCGTCCTGACGGGCAGGAGATGCACAGTATCTCTAAACTGTCCGCTCAACGATTGGATGCCAACGATAATCACGGAATGTCGGAATGGTCGGATGACGAGCTTCAGAACCCTCCATCGAAACGCATGAGACCCCATTCCAGTACACCCGAATCATCGTACGGCGACACCCACACCGTGATGTCCTCGGCTGATTACGACGATACCGATCCCCGTACGTGGACTCAGCGGCATCTGAACGCCGCCGACGTTCGTAATCCGGACATCGTAGCCATGACTCCGCCTCAGAACAATTACGACTACGAGACGCACATCGATGTGGACGTTCGGGGTCCCGGAGGGCTCACGCCTCTCATGTGCGCCGCTATCCGCGGGAACGGACTGGATCAAGCTAAAGAGGACCTGGAGGACGGGTCCGCCAACGTTATCCAGGATCTCCTCAACCAAGGAGCCAAACTGACAAACAGGACCGAAAAGACTGAAGAGACTCCACTCCATCTCGCCGCACGTTACGCACGCTCGGATATCGCGAAGCGATTCCTGGACAACAGCGCTAATCCCAACGTTCAAGATGCGACCGGAAGAACACCGTTGCACGCAGCTGTCGCCGCGGATGCCGTCGGAGTTTTCCAAATTCTGCTCCGAAATCGCGCCACCGACCTCAACGCGAAAATGTTCGACGGGACCACCCCGCTCATCTTGGCCGTACGCATGGCCGTCGAAGGAATGGTTGAGGACCTGCTGAACGCCGAGGTCGACGTAAACTTGGCCGACGACCACGGAAAGACCGCTCTGCACTGGGCCGCAGCAATCAATCAGGACAACGCGGTGAAGATCCTGCTCAACCACGGAGCGAACCGCGATGCCCAGGACCACAAGGAAGAAACGCCGTTGTTCCTCGCAGCTCGTGAGGGCGCTCGGGACGCGGCCAAGGTCTTGCTGGAATTCGGAGCCAACAGAGACATCACCGATCACATGGATCGGCTGCCGCGAGACATAGCGGCGGAGCGGAAACACCTCGACATGGTGAAGCTACTGGACGAATTCGTTCCTTCGAACCACAATCTTCCGCAAATGGCGATCACCCAGCCAGTGCTCATCAGTAATCCGAGGAACGCGATCTCTTCGGCGACTTCTGCACAAGGTCCCGCCAATAAACCTCTGAAGAAGGCTGTGCGACGGAACCAGAACGCTCTGCAGAATAAAGAGCCCGCGTCACCGTCGGCAGAAAGTGCCGCAGCATCGAATAAGCGCCGATCGCAGAGCATGAAAAAGAAACGGGAACCCCCATCCCCCGTCGTGCTCGGTAACCTCGAGAGCGCTCCGATCCTGAGTCCGAGCTCCGTGGGGTCCCCTCGTTCGGCGACCCTTTCGCCATCGTCGAGTCTTTTCCACGCTCACTCATTGGCCGTCAGTCAGCCCAACTTGACGGGACTCAACGATACCAAACAGCCCCCTCGCTACGAGGATTGCGTCAAAGGTGCGTCCGGCATCTACGACATGACGGCCAGCATGTACGGCGGACCGAGCGGCCTGCTCGATTCTACGAACATCTACACTGCGCCGATGCAGCCTCCTCTTCAACCTCAACCGGCCGTGCATTCTCGACAGCAGAGCCTGCCAGCGGCAGCGGCGACGGGGTTCTCCGCGCCTCCGCCGGTTCCTTCGCCGACGAAGCACCGGCCCGCCCTGCCGACGAGCCCGACCCACATGTTGGCAATGCGGCAGCAACACGCTCAAAATAAACCCAAGATTAGCAGCGGCTCGGCGTACGAGTTCCCAATGAAGTCTGAACCCACAAGCATTTACTCGGGAAGTTCCAGCCAATACCAAATTCCGCCAACGACGACGACACCGCCGGCTTATCATTTCCCTACGCCCCCTAGCGTCTCTCAAGTCTCGCAGTACTCAGATCATCCAACACCTCAGCACTTCTCAACGCACGATCCGAGTTATCTCACTCCGTCACCGGAATCACCTGGACAATGGTCGTCATCGAGTCCGCAATCGGCTCAGAGCGACTGGTCCGACGCCATCCACAGTCCTTCGCACCCACCGCTGGAGATGAAGGTTTTCGCGAACATGCCGGCGATCATTCAACAAGGTCAACAGCAGCAGCAGCAGCAACAACAGCAGGCGACTCAGCAAGTACAACAGCCGCCGCAAAAAACGCATCCAGATGCCGTCTTCATATGAAAAGTGACACTGTTTTTGCATACAACCGAATACAATATTTGATCTCCTTTTGTTGACTGTAAGAGAGGCCAGGGCGGTGTCATTAGTTGTTTTCCGATGTAATAGAACTCGAAAAAATATAATAGTTATCTGGAGGGACTTCTCATGATGCTCATCGAGTCCGTCTCGTGTAAAGAGATGTACATAGGTACATTATTTTATAATTATTATTACTATTATTATTATTTCGACAAGAATAAGATAATAATTCTATGAGGAACAAAATAAAAAAAGAATGTAATTATTCCGGAATATATGATTAACTTTGCAAGCAGGCGGATCTTCGTGCCAGTGAATGGGTAGAGAAAGAATCGAGTCATTGAATAAATGCGGAACGAATAAAGGAGCGGAGGCTCTATTTAACATTGATGCAAGATACGGAATCGTCTGTAAATCAAGATTGCTGAGATGTGAGACGTGAACGTCGATCTGGGACCCACTTGATAGGATTTAGCGTGACGGATTGCTCCATGTTGAAAATGAATGAGAATGTAAAGAATGTCTCGTCATAAGAATCGGACTGTTATAACTCGAATAAAAATCTGCTCAAGACTATTCCCAGCTATCTGTATTTGAGGTTCTTCGGAGCCGAATACTCAGCCTTCGATTGCAGGGCAATTCTTCCGAGGGGCGGTTTGGGGCATTTCCGCTCTTCACAGAGCTTCTGCTCGGTGTTTCGAACACAACCTTTTTGATCGCCTACGATTCCTCTCTTCCGATGGCATCCCGAAGGAGCCGGCGCTGGAACGTCCATTAGGAAATTCGGGAAGGCCAGGCAGCAGAACGAGCCTAGACTCGAAGAGGAGCTGTTCCGAAATCCAAAGTCACAATGACTAGGACGGATCGTGCATCGGGATCTCTATCACCCATGACCCATGACCCACCATTTTCTCACCTCTATTAGGTGTCTTTTCGTTTCAAATCGGGAGATGGAGCCGTCGACCAGATGATAGCATACATGAGTTGCTTTGAAAGTCAAAAAGTCGACGCCTCAATGTGCGACGAGGGACGCGATAATCGGAGTGACTAATGAGAGCAGCACTCAAGAAATCGCCAACAAAAAAAAGATAATGACTAAAGGCACATCGAATGATAGCAGTCATCGTTCACAGATGAAGATGATGAGCCATAAATTCCGAGGAGGAATCTCCCCATCCAGGATCCATCGAAAGCAGGTGAAGCCTGTACAATAGAGTTGAGCACACCTCGACTTCGGCTTGAGAGACTCATCGCCGTTTAAGGAAGCGGCTGCTTGAGCCCACACTCCCTAGAAGAAAACGCTCCGGTTCGACCCAGAGGAGGCAGACCATACTCGATCGACTCCCCTCAGGTCCACTTCGGAATTAGAACCCTACCGCTTGTACCGTCTCGAACATATCGAGGGAAATCGCGTCCACTTCTACAGCCCGATTCTAACCTCTGCCCGGAAGCTTCGCACAACAGCGAGCCAATTCAGAACAGTCTTTTCACGAGCTGTCCAACGGACAAGTCTTGCACGTCGCGATCTCGCGTGAGCCATCGGGAAAGCCGTCCATTATCACTATTATCACTAAAAGCTTATTGAAGAGGCCAGAGGCATATAATGGGTAGTACCATGAGATAGTCTCCCTCATCGCGCAGTATTCGCCGAAGGCCGTTTTGCTGTATCGATGATGAGTGATGAGAGTTTATGGCTCCGAGGACGACGCGCGAAGTATGGACCGGACCGAGTCTGGAAGCGTTGCGGAAGTTTTATTGCGCCGTGCTCCCACCGGGGCACAGACCAAATTTTTCCCGTAATTCTGAGAGCCTGATATGGCTACATTTTGTTTCTACGGGCAAATGCAGCCTGCCGGTGCTCCCTGAAAAATTCTCTGTAGCAGAGTATGAGATCCGGAGCTGCTGCGTGGTTTCATTGCCGATCTCTGAAGAAGCCGATACCGCAGCCCGTATGACTCGGTCGATTTCTGGTATGAGTCATCCCTTGCTGAGAAGGATCCGGCGGCTCCCGGATATGGTCCAAAGATCACGGCTTGGAAAGTAGAAGACATCCCTGGGGATTGTCACGGCAAAGGAAGGAGGAGCTATCAAGAAATTCTTGAGAATGGGCTGCGCTTCCCTGGGATCACGGATGCAAATGCGCGAATCGAGGCTTCCGGGCTGACGTCGAATAGGGTCGAATGACGCTGCCGGCTCGCGAGAAACACCCTAAAATTGGAGGAAATCAAAGACAGAATTGGAAAGGAAGGGACGTGAAGATGTTTAGGAAAATGATACGGAATGACTTCCCACTAGGTTTCAGGATGCTCCCGCTCACGGAATCAAAGACGAAGAAAATACAATTTACGAGGTGTCATGATAACAAACGTATGTATTTTCGACTAGGAGGATATTTTCATCCCCAATCACTCCATACCAAATAACGAATTCTCCGTCAAGAGTATGCCGATACGTTCGAAGTCGCGTGTATCCGGAAAAGACGTCGCGAGCAGTACCTGTGGGACCAAGCCCCGAATCGCCTTCTGGTCTTCATACCCTACGGAGAGGCTGCCCCGAAGCATAAGTGCTCTGAATCCTGGACCAGTCGCGGACGAAGAGAACATTCTTCCAATCCCATCCCAGGGACCTAAGTGTAAGACCCTCCGGAAGATGTCCTAGGGGAAAACGTTCAGGGATGAAAAGTCGCAATGTTCGCTCGAGGTTCTATCACTGATTTTGCTTTCGTCATGTCGATATCCCGCTACTCCAGTGGGATGTCTCATGGGAGGGCAGACGAGCTCCGCTGTCGAACTATTGCGGGAGCGTACGGTCTCAACGCTGACCCATTCTGCAATAATTATCTCAGCTAATGCTAAGAAATTTTGAATTTTGGACATCTCATAAATATCTTTCCGTTTCGCAAGAGCGAGGACCGACGATCACATCGGCGGGGGAATCGCCCCTGGAACACGTCCACGTACCGCCGTTTCTTCGACTCCCGTCCGGATACAACAATCGAGCGCGTACCGTAGATGAGAAGGCATTGAATGCTTCAATGAATGTGTATCTCGCGCGAATATTTTGCCCCACTAAATGCTCATTGTCAGGTAGACACCGGCTCGTTGCTTTCTGGCAGAGAGCCGCGTTCTTAGACCTCATAGAAATTGGGTTCGAAGTCGCGGTGGGGCCTCAGCGCTGGATGCCGAGCGGGCGATTTGAGGCAGATGTCCTGGTTTGAAGCGCGGACGAGACCACCGGGTCTCCAGAGAGTGGAGCATTTTTGGCGCGTTTCGAGTAGACTCCGTTCGAAGCTGAATCCGGACGCGCATTCGATGAAAGCTTACACAATATGAGGTTCCAAGCTAATGGAAAAGGCACTGGGATTGATTTTCCATTGTGTATTGTTGGGTCGGGCGTCCCGTGGTTTTCACAGTTTCAAAAATAATTATATCCAATGTTTCCGTGACTATGCAAACATTTCTCTCGCTCGAAATCTCCCATGCTGAGGTCTATACTCTGGTCTCTCAAAGATAATCCGATGAGCCTGAGAGGGTTCCATTCCATTAACTCGGCAGTCGAAAGACTCACTATTGCTTTCGGAAATCGGTAATTTTCGAGGGTCGAAGACTCCCGCTCAGCCGGGTTTGCTCCGTCGGTCGTTGTTCGTTCGCGATCGTCCCGATTCCGTATAGGATGCCTCCGATGCTGAATTTCTACATATTCTGATGCGGCGAACTTTCGAGAAAGCAGCGATTCCACCCGGAGGCCGTCGGGGCTGTCGGTCACGAACATGGGCAATGAACATCCGGAACTTTTTCCGTTCCTATTATTATCACGAATGTGGAGCCCGTGAGGTATCGATCACCCAAGCAGATGTCAACGGTTTCGAATAAGGCGGAATTCATTCAGGCCGCACCAAAATTAAACCTTCGCCAAGAGCGGGAACAATACGACGAAGTTCAGAGAAAGAGATATTAAGTAGTCATGAGGGTGCAGAGCCATAGACCTTCGCACGGTTCTCCACGTTTCTCATCCGACTAGCGCGATAATCACCGACAGATCGACGGAAAGAGCAAATTGTAGCCCGAGGGATGATATCCCGAAGCCGCGAGAGTCACAAAAAGCAATTGTGGTTTTACTTCTCTTTCTGCTCATAACCGCCCCCGGAAGTTTTTTCCGAACATGACTCGCCTGATCGGTCTGATTCGCGCTCGCCTTTGTCGCGTTTGATCGGTAGACTCTCCTGGATTACTCCCGGACTCCGATCGTGAGTGGCGGATCCTTCCAAGATCTCCACGGATGTCTGATGATATCGGCTCTCTGTCAGCGGCTGAATTCTCGAATTCTGGAGGAATCTCGGGCATTTCACCATCGAATGCGGGCATTTCCTTCTCATTGAACACGGGCACTTCCTGCTCACTGGCATGGGCGGTCCCTCCCTCCACGGATTCGTGAATTTCCGGGTCAGGTTCTGCGTCAGCGGGAAAACTTTTGGACTTTGGAATGACCCGCGCTCGAGCCTCAGACTCTAACTCGCTTAGGTAGGGAGGCTTGACGTTGGTCACGTTCGGGTCCCAGTTTGGCGTGTCGATGAGAGACGCTCCCGCCGATCTCCGGTCTGAGCGAGCATCGAGTCCAGAGTCGTCCGGAACGTTCATAGAAGTTGACAGGTTCTTATATCCGTCACCACCCGCCGGCAGGAATCGGGCTGTCCTTGCATCACCCGCATCCGTTTCGTTCCTTGCATCGGAACCGGTATACTGCGGACGTACGAGATGGATTCCATCTGTAGCAGTACCCGTTGTGAGATTTCCTCGAGTATCGATTATTTCCACCGGAAACTCGTCGGTCACAGTAGGACCAGAGGCTGAGTTCTCCGAGTTCGTCAAGTTCGCGACGGTCCCGTTGAGGGAACTTTCGAAGCCCGTTCCGTCCGAGGATTCACCAGAGAAAGGCCTCGGATTGACACGGGGGGGTAGGTTACAGGTTTCATTCCGGGTGCAATAGAGTTTCACGTGCGTTCCGGAGACGCGATTCCCAGTTGTGGTCTGGTTGATCTTCGACGCTTCAGGGGATCTCGTTGTGCTTCCACCGGACACCTCGCTAGGGAGCGAGGTTCTGACGAGGTCGGGACCGCTGGTCCGAGCGTCGGTGTCATCGTTGAGCTCTGATAGGTTCAGCTGACGCCTCTTCGTGCGGCTGATCGTGTCCACGTCATCGGCTGTAGACGCCGCTTCCGAGCCATTGGACTCTGTATATCCGGTTTCCGCGTCAACAAGCTGGGTCGACGGCGGGTCCTCTTCCTGAACACCGGGAGCAGTCTGTGGTCCCCGCACGTGCGGAACGCTATGAACATCGATCGGTGCTCTCTGAGTCGACACGTGTGGAGGGGTCTCCGTGAACTCGTAGGAAGGAACTTCCGTGGATTCTTTTGAGGAAACTTCCGTAAATTGGTTTGAGGGACTTTCCGTGAATTCGTACGATGGCAGCTCCGAAGCTCCAAATATTAAAACGGAATCCGTGGCCGGGGGATGAGGCGGCGCTCCTTCATCTGGTGGCAGGAGGGGAATTCCGGCTCCGACAGCATCCCCTCCCGGCGGAGTCAATTGCTGTGGGGTTTGCGGCAACCTCGCGTTTGTTAAAGGTCCGCCGTGATTTTCCGACCGGGGACCGAATCTCGTGGAGTCATCTGCTCCCCAGAAGTCGTTCGATCCGGAGCGACTGGGCTGAAACGGAAGTCACGTTTTAAGAATGCAAGCCTCCTGGTGCCCAACCTCGATGGGAAAAATCTTCTCCACCCGAAGGGGCTTCTTCTGATGTCTCTACCGTGCTGGATCCTGTTCGGTCCGTCTGAGAGCGAAAATACCGCGGGTCTTTTCGTTCCGAGGAAGTGGCGATGATTCCAGGCAGCTGAGGGGCTTGTGCGATCGTTCGAGTCCGTTGCAGCTCTTGCGCGTGCGGCACCCTACTCGCTCTCGATACAGTCCTGGGGACTGGCCGATAAGTATGATTACCGATTGTACACCTGAATCTATGCCCTCCACGGCTGCCGGCGGTGACTCCACCGGATTCCGTTTCTTTTCGACTTCCAGCAGCCGGATCGACCAAGGTCATCGAGGGAGCCTGTGAAGTGTTGAGAGCTTTCAGAAAACCGAGACTGATTCTATCCGAGGATGAATCCTCTCCTGGATAGTCGAGTGATAAGTGGAGAGGGTCAACACACACATTTCCTCGAATGCCCTCCCCGGCGACAATTCTGAGGCGCGGCCTCGAATCGATCTCCGGCGACTCCACGGTAGAATCTTCGAGCACCGTGTTTCGTGCAGGTGGGCTGAATGGATCGAGACTCTGTCCGTCTGGGGACGATTTCGCCTCAATTGCCGAATTCGTCAGCCGGGAATCCGTAGCTCCTGGGGAATGAACGTCATCGATGCAAAGACAATATTCCTTTTGGGGAACCAAGAAAGGTTCATAAGAAAAGGTTCTCGAACTCTTCGATGCCCTTGAGGGAAAATATTCGTCCCGACATGTCTGATAACCCGATACGGCTACCGATCGACGCCGACATGGGGGTATGGGTGAAGGAGACAAGGTAAGATGGCTCATCCTTCTCTTCAGGGTGCCTCACGATCACGAGCTTGACTTATAATCACAGTGAAGAAACCGTCCACTCTCGATGAATTTGTTATCGTCGGTAAAGGTCACAGAGGAGAAGGGATGAGGAATGATCGGATCCAAGGAAATCTTTGCGGAGCACAGAAGACGTCGGGTGACGTACAGTGCACAAGGATAATCCTTCCCGACTGCGTGACCTTTACCTACGATAAACAATTCATCTCTATCGAAAAGTTCGGAGCTGTTTTATTTATATCAAGGTGCGGTTCGAATCGTAGGCGTGTGAGGCCGGAATCGCGAGAAACTATCTTTCATCATTGCACGGTCAATTGAAGACTTCAATCCGGAGAACTCTTTTCCCATCGGACCCACCGAGCCTACCTCTCCTCGCGTCATCGAGCTGGATGGTATGCTGCGTTTCCGATCCAGGATAAGGATGAGTGGGTTGACCGAAAACATATTGAACAGTGCCCTGCGGATTATTCGAATTAGTTGGGGTTGCATGCTCTGAGAGATTATTCTCGCCCACCGATAATCCGTGCTGTCTCCCGGATCCCACAATTTCTCGGTCGCTCACTTGGCCTCTGAAAGTTGAACCAGAGTTCCCATATGCCCCCGGAAAAGCGAAGTCCGTCTGGTCGGGACCTAAATCCTTGGGTTGGGGAGCGGATCGATGCGTTCCCACTTCTGGAACGTCAATTACGCCACTGATGTCACCAATGGGTGAAGAATCAGCGGGAGTCGAATCGCCTTGCGCACCTGGAAGTACTCATTCTTCAGAGTTCTCGGTTCGCCGGCAACGTGACTGTCAACGTTGTGACGCTCCAATCGAAGGCCCTTGTACCCCTCGGCAGAAAAGTACTCAGAAGCCCCTGAGCCTACGTGGGTGAGACACTAGTCAAGCTTCGATCGGAGGCCGCACTCCTAGGAACTCATCTTCGAGATTTTCGCCTCAGTCGAGAGAATGATTACCTTGGTTGACGCTTTGGGGCTTACGCCTCACTCCGAAAAGTAATTCGAACATCTTTGGGCTCAGCTCCGGTCCCAAATCGAATCCCAAGGGAATGACCTGCAGATCACTAACTTGTGATAAAACTTTGTCTCGGGCATCGGGAGCAAGACAGTGAAGATGATCTGAACAGCAAGCCGCGAGCTTCATCAGGTGGGACTTTTTGATCACCACGAAACGGTCGTCGGTCTCGCCGCCGAGCGGAGCTTCTGCCCGGAGCGGGGGTCCCACAGGCTCCTCGGGTTGGGGCAACGGGACATTCTGAGGATTCGCGATCAATGGCGTGGGGGCGACGGGCACCTCGTTCTGGATTTCACCATTCGAGGGAGGGGCGGCCGGACCCCTTTCAGGAGCAAAGAGAGAATCAGGCTCCCCTGGATTGATGTTTGCCGAGGGGGGAGCCTCCTTAGGGTTCGAAATTATGTTCCCTGGCACTGGCTGCTCATAGATCGGTGGATTGGCCAAGTTCAACTGAGCCTGCTGATCGGCGAGTTCCTCGGCTTTTTGAGCTTCCAGTTTATCGAAATCGTCCGGTTTCATCACTAGCAACGGCATTGCTGTCACCAGTGGAGCAGAAGTAGCGAGGCGCACTGCGGGGATTTGACTTTCCGTAAGTCTCGCACACAACAAAAAAAATACGAGTCCATCCGCGAGTTTCCAAATCATTTTGAACGAAAGCCGCTAGGACTGAGATGGTCCCGAGCCGCGTGATGATTTTATAAGACCGGAGGCGTGACTAGGACGCTATTAATCAACGGTCGGTGAACTATCTGCTCCCGATAATTGATACTGTGCGGAAATAAATTATATCTGCCGGAACGAGCTAGTCTTGCAGAGGTCACCCGTGTCCAACAGTGGGCTTTTCGGGAGCGTGAACCGGATTGGAAGCTGACCCGGGAGAAATCAATCTCGCTCCATCGTGAGTCATGGAGATCGGGCGGAATCATTTTCGTTGAAACTCTCCCTCGTCAAGGTCAGTACCTCTCTCGGAGTGCCTCCCGGAATGGGCCGTGGTCTCACCGGAGCGATTCATCCTCCGAACTTCTCCCAGATACACCGGACCCGGAGCCGGAGAACATCCCGAAAATACGAGGCAGAGACACGGGCCTCACCGAACTGCTGGTTTGAAACATCACTCGCGTTGAATGTTCGGATCCGAATCCAAGCGATATCGGTAGCGTTCTTCATGTCAGGAAGCTTTGCGCCTACAGCGTCAGTTAGCTCGTTGCTCCCACTCCCCCTGAAGCGGGCCATGACTGCAGGCATGCTTCCCCTTACGGATCTCACAAGAGCTGTAGCAGGAAGATGGCGATACCGAATCGCCATGACCTCTATAATTATGCCCCTAGTGAACCTAATGCATATTTTATAGTTAAATTGACATCTTACATATCTGTGGACTCAAATACGCCAAAAAGCGCCCAAGCGAGAGATCATTATTTCATGGCTATTTCCGAAAGAGTCCTCGCATCGGCGCCGCGCCTCTCGCCCGGCCTACGGGCTTCATCTGTGATATCCGATAAGATCGGCGTCCAGTCTTGCAGGCCTACGCCCAGACCTTTCTCCGCAAGAACCTTCGATACCTCGATCAGAATGAGAGCTCGAAGGCGAAGAAGGAGAGATCCATGGAGATGGGCGCCCGGGCTAGGTCCCGGAGAAATTCGTTCATGCGTCTTGTTTATCAATAGTGTTTTTGAGGAGACGACTCGACGACTCCGGCGAGAAATTTTCGTCGTCCCAACACACACGATTTTCGCGTGTGCGCGATCGGAGGGATGAACGTTCTCAGAAGAACTCTTTCATTCTTACCGAAGCAAATACAGTTTCGACAGACTGGAATAAATACCTACGAGAGGGCAGCGAATGAAATCTTCGAGAGGGTGAGTCTCAGCATGAAAATTGATGGACAGGGTGATGCGAGTGATATAGGTAAGTCACGATTGACCCGGGTCATCATGGAGCCTTTCATTGCTCGCAGGTCAGGAAATTGCGCGAAACAGCCGACCAGCATGTACCTCCGAAACTCTTCGTGGTGGAACGAATAGCCACCCTGAGGGATCGGCCTCACTGGGAGAAGAAAATATGTGAGCTCATGGGTCTGTCACATTCGAGGAGAGAAAGAAGCTGCTCCATACAGAAAAAGGTGAGAGGCAATGGAGATTTGTCCACCGCTAGTCCTCCAAACATGATTCTTTTTTCCATCGGAAGCCCGCACCCATGCTGCCGAATTATTCGATGAATTATAGTGGATTCGAACGTCCATTTGCAGATAGGAACGTACGTGGTGATGCCGAATACACCCCACGTATGCAAACTGCTCTGGCGGATCAAACATCTGGTTCGGGTTAAGCCCGTGGTATTCCCCGACGGACTTCCCACCCCTGAAGAGTACACCGGCACCCATCTCGATCGGTACGGAGTCTTCCGGATTGACCAAAGCCTACAAGTAGATGAACGGAGGCTCGCCCCCGCCCCCGATCTTGAGAGAGCCACTCTCACGGGTCGCGAGATTGCAAAACCAATGCATCTGAAGTGGATGAACAGTCTCTAAGTTGTCGAATAAATAATAGTCTCTCGGACATGCTCTGCTCAATGTATCATCATCTTGTTCGGGACGCCACCATCTTGAGCCTCTGCGTGATGAGGACCTCTGGACGAAGTCAATCCCATAGACTTCGCTGTTGACAATCAAATTCATTCTGGGGGAAATGTCGGAGATCGGACAATCTCCCGGAACCCGTGACCGATCGGACGAGGAGCCTGAGGGACCAGGGCACCGGAGTTTTTCTCGACATAAGTTTGTATTAGCTTAATTTTCTATGATTATTGTATATCCGTATCCATCTTAATTTATTTCGAACCCTCTATTCACAATCTGTGGCCTTGATGGGCGTGGGTTATACAAGGTTCTGATGGTTCACTTCTGCGTCATGCACTACACGCAACATACGTCCGCTCCCAAGGAGCCCGTATCCTAGACCTCATCCTGTACTTTATACATCCCTGAATCGAACCCTTTCCGAAACATGCGGGATATGGTCATCAGATGCGCAGCATGAGGACTGGATTCCTCAACTGATGATGTCCTGGGACATGAGACCGTCGTCTTCCTGCAGCGGGTTCTCTTGGTGTTTCACAATTGTGATGTAAGAGCCTTCTACTCGGATCTCCTTCACTTCCGCTGCCGTGAGATTTTGAGCCCTCAGAATGTCTTCGATTACTTCGCCAGAGAGAGCGGGCGCGCCTGAGCTATCCTGAAACCCGGCAAAGAGAAAACGTCAGCTCCATTCATGTTCTTCACGAAGAGGGCACAGCAAATCTTTGAATATCTCAATCGCGATATGGTGAGATCTTTGAAACAGATCATCTCTGTCGATATCTCTGGAACCGCCAATCTGAATCTATATCTCTCGAAGAAATCGCCTTTATCCCGAATATATACCTGTATGACCGTTAGTTGACCATATTGAGACGCCAGAGCCTGAGCATCGGCTTCGACGATGTCGCCGAGAGGATCGATGTGTTGCAGCAAGAGTTGCCCTTCGGTAATTCCTTCGACCTCTTCGAGAACTGCGGCTTCAGACGCGTCGAGGCCATGTACTGCTTGAGCCGACTGGATGTCCTGGAAAGCTTCATTGCATTTCTGAAGGGAATTCCGGCTCTTCCTTGTTTTTCTGCTCTTCTTCAGGATCCGTCCCTCTTCACCAGCCACGATGTTCTCCTCTATTTCCTCCGCACTGCCTTCGCTCTCGTCTTCTGGATCCGTTTCGGACATTTCCTCGCGGAGCTCCGAAGCGATCTGAGGATCCGGATTGTCGAGGGTGGAGCTCAAATATCGACGTTTGTACAGGAGCCTGGAAGACAACGGGCTCTCAGCTCGAAATCGAAATCTATGGGATCCGACCAAAGTGATCGGAAAAGTTTTTGACGACTTTAGGGGTGGTGACGATCGATTTGCCTACCGGTTCAGTGTTTTGAGCGATGGGAACGGCTGACCCTGATTCAGAATCTCTTGATAGCCGTTTCTGCCGCAGGCTAGAACTAGCTTGGCAGCTCGGCGGACGGTCTCCATGTCCCAGGGACGTCCCCTGGTTGTTCCGTCGGTCAATCGAGCCATCTGGTGCTTCGTGTATATCTCCTTGAGACTCTCTTTCAAGCGTTCGATTTTACTCGCGGCAGCCGCCCGAGTACTGTCTTGTTGGTTGAGCTCTTGCTTGAGATCAGCGATTTTCACTTCGAGATCACGAATGACTGTGGACTTCTGATTGAGTTTCTCTTGCATTTGTAGACAATTTCCGCACGAAGTCATGTTGATTTTCTTCGGAGGAGCGATGCTGACATTCGGCAGCATCCTCTTCATCGCGAGCTTCGGCTGATCGGTGGCGATCACAACAACCGAGGTTGTTTTCGGACTCACTGAGAAACAAAGAACGAACGAACTCAAGGCGGTGCTTCGAACACGGATCCCGAAACTCCATGGACCTCGCCAGGGGAAGTTCTCCCATGAAGCGCGGAATTAGATGCATACGAGGCTCACCTATGCTTGGACGAACTTCGCCAGTTGCTCGAGTTATGACCGGCTTGAAAGTGTGACCCGACTGGGGACTTTCACGTCGCGTTCTCACGTCGAAACCGGCGTCGAAAGCAATTTTGGGCTTCGGAAGGATTCCGGCCGCACTCCGAGTTCGGATGATGGACACATTGGGCTGAAAGGAGTATTTTCATGGCTTCGCATTTCAGGTCATCAGTCATCACATTTCATGCTCATCATTCGACCCGGTTCTGTATGCGTCGGAGGTGAACTCACCTTGCCTAGCACTTTTGGCGCCGAGTCTTTCTCCGGGAAAATTGTAGGGTTCGCCCCCCTGGCCATTTTCGGGGGCGCTGTCTCAGACTCTTGTATGAAACACGAGTCTTCGAAATGGATCTGACAGACGTAGCTCGCCGCGGCAGGTTCCCAATTGGAAGCGACACAACCACTCTGCCTGTGCATCGAGAAAAAAAAGTTTGAACGATCATGCAATGAATATGATCTATGGAAAATTCGCAGACATCCCCTGAAGGCTGAGATGCGGATGAAATGGATAGTCTTCAGGTTTCGTGTAGCCCTACCGTATGTACTCGATCCACGTCTGTCTTCTATCCAGAGCTTGAGGGAACGCGCACAGCTTCTCGCCATCTTTCAAACCCATGGATTTGCATCCCGGAATGCAACAGGTACGCAAAGCTGTCGACATTGTACGGGTGGATCGCGCGGATCAATACCAGAGGTATCTCTGATGTGTCCGATAATGTAATAAGCAGAAATTAGAGGGTCATAGCTGGAAACGGAAACTCCAGAATTCTAGTCCTCGGCTTTCGAAGGATACTCACACAGCGGGGCGAGTTAGGGTTCCCGGGATAAGGTTTTCAGCTTTCGCGGCGACTTTTCCCCGCGTTCTAGTTCAAACTCACAATGTGGACAACTCTACTTCTAGTCGACGTCAACCTCATCGCGAGTCTTCCGCCGAAACCCGGGGCTCTACTGGCAAGCTCTCTCTGGACACGTTTTATCCCTATTTTGCAAGCTGCGTGAAATCTGAGTTCCGCAACAGTAGAGCCGATCGACGGGAAGAACGAACTGGACTCCAGTTTCCCCTCAGTTTCCACCAGAGCAATTGGTTGAGTAAGCCGCCGACATCCAGGATCGAAGCTCCCTCGATAAGTTGTCCGTTCGGTCTCAACTTCCGGGTGCTCCGAGATCATGTGCCCTGTCGAAAGATCAGCCAGCGGATCTGGACTTGATTTCTGAGAATGATTTCTCGGAGATACATTATCACTTAAGATGCGCATCGCTGATCAGTTTTCATGCGAAAATAAGCGGACATCAGGGGCTGTTTCCGGGTGCAGCTTGAGCGTCGCAACGAGAGGTTTGTTGGTGTTGTCTGTACTGCTTCTCGAACTCCGACGAAGAACAACAGCAACAGACAGTCTCTGCGTAGAAACCGAGCGGACCTATCATGTGAGCGCGGACTAGAGCTGTGTCTCGAGTTGAAACAGCAGAAAGTGACAAGTCTTCGAAATGGCGCATCACTGGACGTTGATTGTGCTTTTCAGCGGTTATTTGCCGCTGGCACTGACCATTCTGGTGAGTAGGGAGTAAGGCTTCGAGACACCAGATTGTCCGACGCGAAGCATCATCATATGTTTTCTGTCACCTGGAAGATTCATAGATTCTGCGATCCCAGGACTCTTTACGATGATCCCAAGAGCGGCGAATTGAGCCCTGGGGACATTGTGACGACTGACACATAGGAACAGGGTCAGATACTCGAAAGCGAAATGATTTTGGCCAATAATCGCCTGGCACCTGCCCCAGGAGCGCCGATGAAGCTCAGCTTCATATTTGGAGCTTTCTCTTGCATTTCTTCTCGGACGCTGTTCCTGTTCTTCATGCTAAGCGAAAGAAGACAAGTGTAGTCAAGAATGTGAAACACTTCGTCACCGTGTCTGTGCGCTACAGTGTTCATTACATCGCTCCAGAAACGTCTGGGGCATGACACATCGTCTTCGTATACGGACGCCGCGGAGCCGTCGAGAATGTGATGGCGGCTTCGTTTACCCGTACAGACGGAGCGTGTGAGCTTTGGCAGGCGGAACTCACTTACAAACTCATTCTCTATTTCCAGTTCACGGTATCCTTCGCATGGTTCTACACTCGGCGTTATGCGTCCGAAACGCAGCATAGTTGCCTGTCGCTGATAACGGTGATCAGCGGGCTTTCATTCTCGCTATTGACGTGTCTTCTCATACCGATCGACGTGTTCTTCGCCTCTTACGCCAAGCTCCACAATGGAACTTTCGCGGATTGGGCGAAAAACGGCACCCTGCTACAGGATGTCGAAGACACGCTGGAAGGCACCTACTTCGGTGAGCTGTCCGCTATCGAAATTTCCTCGTGGGGTTCCAATGGATGCTTCGAGCCGCGATTCATCAATGGAAGTTTTCTCTTGCAGCGTTCTACTCCATTGTACTGATCTACTTGTTCCTCATCTTACCGTTTGTGTATTTCTATTCGGAATACCAAACCGATCCGATACTGGAGTCGTCGTTCGCCCAGAGCTTCAGGCGTGCCATTCTCTACACCTCGGTGTTCCCGCTGGCACTCGGCGTTATGCTAACAATGGGTCGGTAGAACGTGGAGTCGAAAACATACCTACTTCGTTGACGCCAGTGATGCAGACTGCAATATCCTCAAGACTGATTCTTAACTCCTAATATGTATTCGCAGGGGCGATCATTCCCATGAGACAGAATTCCCATAACGCGACAGACTGGGATTGGATCCGTCACGAGCTCGTCGACAACAAGGGTCAGGACGCTTTTGGTTTCGCGTTTTCGATCCTCTCCGCTCTCGGCGTCTGCACTCTGATTTTGTATCTCGTAAGTTTTGGAGGAAACAGGAAGTTCCCGCCAATTCTAGGCTCCAGATCGGGATCCACGTTCGGATTGGAACCTTGAACTTCCTTCGAGAGCATTTTACCGATTACTTAATTATTCGTCTCTCCACTCCCCAGGGTCTCGGAATGATGGCTTTCCCACTGTCTCTCATTCGAGGGTTCGCATCGGCTGCCAAGGAACGCGTCAACCTCCGCGAGCAACAGGAGAATCTGAAAGCTCGCATAGCAGTCCTGAAAGGTCGAATTCAGATGAGGAACGCTTCGCAAGAAGATTACCAAATTCTCGCCGAGCTCACGGAAGAGGAAGCCCAGCTCCTTCGTCACGAGAGGTCTGTACCGTGAGAACTCGTGGTCCTTCGGTTCCTAGTCAATAGAACCCAAGTTTCGGCCCAAGTTTCTCGAGTACTCCGAGAGGTCGATTCCCTGAGCCATCGACTCTAGCTCCGAATGAACGGATTTTTCCTCTTGCAGATACGTTGCGGAGTTCCAAGCCACTTGGACATATCGACTCCGCCGGATGATCCGTCCCGTACAAATGATTTTCGGTTTCATGGGGCTATCGCTGTCGCTGTTGGTAGTGGTTTCACTGCTCTTGTCCAACGTCGATAAGGTCACCAACTCGGACGCGAACTCAGGATACGTTCTGAAGCTGGCAACGCTCCCGAACCCGATAGATTACATCCTCTTGGAATGCCAAAAGGTGATTGACTGAGCGGGATTTTTCTGAGCTTTTCCCGGGATGACTCTCTTAGGTGCAGGTCGACGATTCTCGGGGTTGAGCATGCAAGGTCGAGGATCGAGATCTGACTGCAATGTCCGTAAAGAAGACACTCTGACTGATGTGTTTTTCTCTTCACAGTTCCTCTCCCTCGATTACGTTTTCTTCGGATCTCTGATCTCCTACCTGGTTGTCTGCTGTATCTTCTCGATCCAGAGATTCGGCATCTGGTGCTGCTGTTTCAAGGTGAGCTCGAGTTATCGATACTACTGCATGGATTGATGACTTCTGACGCAAGGTCCGATCGGAGCTTAGAATCACAGTTCTCGGAACACGGTATTCGGAATAAGAGCATATTTTCTCCCAGGCCTACTCCATCCGTCGAGGGCGTACGCTCCCGCAGGCCCTGATAATGATGTGCGGTATCCTGATTCTTTGTGTCTTCGGACTCAACATCCTGATCTACGCGATTTCTCCCCAATACACGACATTCGGAAGTCAACATTACATTCTGAACGGTAGGTCAGCCTTGACTTTCCGCGATAGACGAACGACCATGAGGACGGCTACGCTCGGAGCTATGCGGAAACATTACCGGCACCCACGACGTGACAGCTGTGCGCTCAGAGACTCCCCGAGGGCTATCACATCTCGCTCATGTGTCACTTACGGAAGAAACTTAAAAGTATTTTTTTCCTTGTAGACACGATTAGGCCGTGTGATTTCGACGCTCCGCCACACGAATGTATACAGACGAGGGCCACCTCATTGCTGAACCGTTTCAACTACAGAATGGCTGTCTTTGGTTTCGGATACTATTGGCTCTCCTGGTTATTCATTCTGGTAAGCAACTGCGAAGCCATTCTGAAGGTCGGAGGCAGTTCCTGGTTGCGCAACGGCCGCCTGACTTCGAATAATTTACACGCGATAAAAGCTCACGGTCTGCTTGTTTCCAGGTGTCCGTCGGGGGTTACTTTGTGTTCCAGTTCAGGAGCCGGATATCTGTTGCCGGTCAGCGCGACGAGGAGGAAGACGATCTGATGGAGTGATAGGGAACTCCTGCCAATCTCCGTCTTAATTCACAGACCGAACTCCGGTTGATTAGCTCCGCTTCTATGGGATGGAAATTCTCCCAGGCGTGTTCCAACCTAGGTGAATCCGCGGGAACACTATCCTTGTTCAAATCAGCGATATAAGAGAAAAATAGTGCTTATAACTGCTCTTCGTGATTTGCGATCAAAGGATAGCAATGGTGGGAAGGTCTCCCAAGTTCAAACCCCGACCACCCGATTCGCTCGCTTTACACGGTGGAAATGATCAGACTTCCACTTAATTCTCCCGCACTGTGATCAAAGAAGAAAGCTTCAGGTTCCAACGGACGGAAGTTCGCGCTCCTTCGTGTTCAGGTCTCCGTACAGGGCACTTGAGACCAGATTGATGGCTTATATATTTTTCTTCCCATTTTAGACGATAAATCATCAGGGCTCGTTCTCCGATAGCTTGAACTGGTGTAGATTCTGGAACTCGTCTGTGAGAAGAGTTTTGGTGTCTGATACTGGAAATCGGGATCGAGCATTTCAGAGTTGTCCCCGGTGTTTGTGTTCAGTATTCAAGATTTTCAGGCCGGAGATGAGTTTGTACAACAAGACAACTACGGCCGGTAACGAGGTTCCGGGAACGGAAATGTAGATTTATGGACCTGCTGGGCGAGAGCTCGATTTCAAGCGACTACTGTATCCATCGAGTTTTGAATAAACAGACCTGATGTAGAATTGTTTCTCCCTAAAGTATATCTGCCTCTCCGGAAGCGGAAATGATTTCCATCTGTTCCAGGGCTCTCGAGGCTTCCAATGGAGCGCAGTCACGCAATTTATCTGAGCCTCGCGTCCCGATGGCCTCTATTCCCTTTATAAACGATAATGAAGGCGTGTCTTGAGGCGTTTCCTCCTCGCGGATTTTTCGGATGCTCCTTATCGAGATGACATTGACTTCTGGATCGTGCATTCGTGAGTGCGACTCGTGGAGCGATATCGGCGATCGATTCGCTCTGACTGAACCAGGAATCGTCTCCCAGAACAGGAACCATTCGATTTGATCGCACCGAGTGTCCGTCAACTGCTGCTGACGACCACGTAACGATTTTCTGGACCAACGACGTGAAACTGCCGCGTCTATCATCACGTCTCCGGGATTAGGCAATCGCCCGGCGTATTTTGTTCTGATCTTGACGATGAAATTCAATGCCGATGGCAGTTTTCGGCATAGAACCGTCCACGGAGTACCAGAGAAGTCTGTTTTAACTTTTTCTCCATGAGAATCATGGATGGATGGGGTATCCGATTGCTCGGCGCACTGAGAGGACCCTATACACCCAAAGACGAATCTCGGGGTAGGGGATCAGAGTTGAGCGGGAGCTTCTTCGCGGATCGGAGACCGACGGAATGATTTCGAATTACGGCGTCGCCGCTGCTTGACACCCACCGTTTCCATGAGTTGCTAGATTTCCGAAGAGACGTATTCCCTTGCAAAGTAAGCAACAGATACGCTCCTTGACTCAATTCCGTATTGGTATTACAGGGGCAAGGATCAAGGAAGTTCACCCAAGGCAATCGTTGATACTTGCTCCAAATCTTTCGTAATTCAAGTCGTAGCACTCAGATGATCTCAGGGAATAATTCCTGTCGGTTTCAAGCTCGAAACTTCTTTTCGCCCGATTCGGAAAAAATCCCATCCCGATCTCGGGAAAATTTCGAGAGTCCGCGACTTCTGGCAACCGATCGGTTCCGACTGTCGACCATTCGAACGCACTCTCGGTCAGATCGAACAGCTGTGCGGGAAGTGCACGGCAACCCCAAATCGAACTTTTCTCAATTTATCGAAGCTACTTCGAAACACCGGGATGCGCTGTTCATCTTGAACAAGAGCTGCAGATCTCGTACTTCGTCCGTTAAGTACGACGATAGCGGCCTTGGCTCGCTGCAGAGCTTTCGCAAGAGGCCAACGGCACATTCACTTTCTCCTGTTGGTGCGAGGGTTCATTCTGTCTGTCTGTCTGTCGGTCGGTCGATCTGTCTGTCGCTCTGTCTATGTTCCCGCCTGCCCGCCATTCAGTTCGCCTGGCTGTGCGTCGGGCCGCCGCGAATGTTACTCAATCCTTTCCCTTCAGACGATCGGCCGTGATTCACGCAACGGACCTCTACCATTCCAGAAATCCAGCTTGTGAGACTTGGCGAGCCGACCGAATGCTGTGCGGTGACAGCGAGTGAGTGAAGTTGGAGCCAGCCTACCTCGTCGTCAACTCAGTGAACTCGCGAGCATTCGGGGAGTCGCGTCGCGTGCGTCCTCGCGTTCTAGGATATTGTCTGTGATTTTCTTCAAACTGCATCAACATGGAGGAGCTATCGTGCGCCGACTGGATCATCCTCGACACGAAATTGACAGCAAGTGGATTTTCCGTGCCTGTGATACCCGATATCATAAAACAAGCGATCGATGAAGATCTCGTCGCGCGGTGTAGAAAGAAAATCGCCGCGGAGATACAGGATAAATTCATCGATTGCCAACAACAGCATCTCCAACACAATAGTGCAACTTTGAAGAAAAACGAGGCGATATGTCAGGTCTCCGAATCAACTCATATAGAGCCGGACAAAGAAGGCTTCTGGGAGGTATGCCATTACTCGGTGCTACCTCACTGGCTTCAAGACAATGACTTTTTGCTCAACGGCCACCGGCCACCACTGAGATCGTTCAAGCTGTGCTTCAACTCTCTCTTCCGGATCCACACGGAGACTGTAAACATCTGGTCTCATCTGATAGGAGCCTTCATGTTCGCGTGTACCGCGTTCTCGTTCCTGGCGACGGAACGGTTAGAGCTCGCCGAGTATGTGGCTTTCGCCGCCTTCTTCCTAGGAGTATTCACTTGTTTTTTCATTTCAACCCTGTACCACACGATGCACTGTCATTCGATGGAGGTTAGCCAAGTGTTTAGCAGGCTGGATTACTGTGGAATCGTCAGCATCATCGCGGGTTGCTTCACCCCCTGGATACACTACCTGTTCTGGTGTTCGCCTATGAGCAAAATCGTCTACATGGCGGTCGCCTACAGTCTGTGCGTTCTGACGGTCAATCTGACCATGTGGGAGAAGTTCGGACAGTCACAGTTCCGTGTGCTGAGAGCCTCGATTTTCACCGGTCTCGGTTTGAGCTGCTCAATCTTCCCTGGAACCCATTTCGTGCTCATCCATGGTCTATACGCCGCGTTCGTGGATCTGGCATTCGGTTGGTTGTTCACCATGTTCGCGGTGGCTATGTTCGGAGTAGCGTTGTACGCGATGCGAGTTCCGGAGCGTTTCATGCCGGGGAAGTTCGACGTCTGGTGTCACTCGCATCAATTCTTCCATGTGGCCGTCATCGTCGGAGCGTACGTTCATCTGCATTGCCTCTGCCAGATGGCTAGATTCCGACACGGGGACGGCGAGCTCTGTCCCAGCGATTACGATCGATTCATGCTATTTTAAAGAGATCGCCGTTTTTTTTTTCGTTCGCTCGTCCATGCCCGCTCATTCAGCGTAGGGGGTCCAACGAAGTGTGTTTAGACGAGTGTCTCCGTCACGTGGTGATGAGTATTCTCTTACTTAGCGGACAGTCGGCTGATCACGCCGCAAAAATTCGCTGGGCCGCGATTTCCCAAGACTTTATTTCAAGGAAACAAACGCTCTTTTCGTTGATTTGCATCTTATCAGAAACTCGGTCGACCAAAGTCATTGGAAGTTCGCCGAGTTTCACGGGGCGCGCTTTCCTCGCGAATGAGTGAATCGATCGACATCGAGAAAAAACATTCGACAGAGCGACAGCAGGAAGCCAAGCTGAATTTGTGATTTTAGTCAAGTCTCTATCTCTGCGAAGAGGAAACGCGGATGAAAGATGAGGCAAATGAGAAGCATTAGCCGTAGGAATTTTTCAAGGTATTGAGTAACAGGTAGTAGTAGTAGCAGTAGTAGATGTAGTAGGCTGAGAGAGAAAATAACTACGAAGCTCGCAGGACTTGCGGAACCTTCCGCGGGTCGCGTCAAGGTCACGCGGAGCGTTCCCGTTACAACAAAATGCAGCTTTCAACAGCAGCAATCGCCATGATTTCATTTCGTGATCTTCTGTACGGAAGGTCGCAAAGTGAAGAAGAAAATAAACATACACGCGGCTCATTCCATGATAACAAAGGCTTATCGTCGTCGAATCGAGCTCCCATGTCATATACAAGTTGTAGGTATGTATTCTGTGCAGTCGGAGAACGTCAGAGGAGCCCCGTCGGGGGAGCCGCCGGCAGCGGCGCGGAGAAACCTGTAAAAAAGAACCGTGTGCATCCGAAGAGTGGCTCAAAGCGAACAAATGGTTCAGTGACGTCACTGACAGTTGACGCAGGAGGAAGCTCTATACGAAAAATAAAACTCGTTTGCTAGAAACAGTTCGCGGTTCGTTTCTTTCTTCTTGGATTTCCTCCAGAAAACTTTCCATCCGCTGCCTCGCTCGCTTCGAACGCATCCAAGTGCCCGAATTCGTCACGCGATCGGAACAATGGTGGTCTCCGGGAGGGACGGGAGGGCTCCTCATCCGAGAATTCCTATCGAAAAACCCGAAGAGGTCAAGCGGATAATCGCGCTCGGCGTTAGAGATCGAGCTTCAAGCATAATATGCGCTTCCGAATCCTCGACTCATATCCAGCTGAGGTATGCGAAACCAATGAGGGTTTTCCTGCCGGAAACTTATCATCGATGTCTGTATTATGCACAAGTCTACAGAGCGGAAGAGATGTTATGACAGAATATTCTGCAGAGACGGCGTCCAATCGACGAATAAGAAAAACAGAGTACTTGATTGCGGGCAGGTTGTTTTCCGGAATTCGCGAAAACAGGAGACCGATGTCGGAACGCGCTGGCCCCGATTGACGCTTCGCTGACGAGGACGAACGAAGCAGAATGCAAAAATCCTTGCGAGTCGTAGCGTTCTCGAGACCAGAAATCTCGAGAAACTCGACGCGCGGCATTGGAGTAGTGTACTCAACAAACAGTATTCTATCACATGAGGTATTTCCTCGAGATGTGCCAAACCCTCCGAGGCGAACGGCGGAGCAGCGGTCGAGAGTGTTTACGTCATCCGTGGTTCTTGAAAACAAATGACTACCCGGAGAAAAATAAGCAGCATTGACAAAGTTCGGGAACCGCTCGAACGGGTTGGCTGCGCCAATTTAGAACCGGTGTCTGACAGCCTCTCTCGTGACCGGTGCCCGTACAATCGCTCGCCGGTTCGTCCACCCGCCCGCTCGAGGGAGCCTTGCCTTTACAATAATTCCTCCTCGAGATACTAAGGCCATTGACCCTGTCTTGTCGATAATTATTAGTCTCCGATTCAATGGTCAACACGCTGTCCGTGGTCGAATCGGGCGTGCTCTTTCGACTATGCTATTCTGACGGCGCATCACTCCTGTCGGTTCCAGCCGTACATCCATGACGTCTTTGAGAAGTTCTGCCGACCTCCGTGGCTCGGCTTCCTCAAATGGTTCGAAGGACATCACGCGGGTGAACGTTTCGGAATACTGACGCCGTGGGATCACAGAATTGAAATTCTTAAAGGGTTGTCATTACCGAGCTGCGTGTTGCAAAGGGATTTTCTGTGCTGCTACGTCACGAGGGACGGGAGACCCTCGGAAGAATGATCCAATATTCTGGACCAAGAATTCACGGCTCCCGGATTGTGTAACCGTATATACGTCGGAGCTTTGTATCCATGGGAAAGACCCATCTGTCTTTCATGATGGAGTTCCTAGAGATGAATCAAAGCACTCCTCGAGAGACGCGAGCTATCAGGATGTTTCCTCGTGAACCACTGCATTATTCCGTTCTGACGCTCTCACGCGCGGGAATAACAACCACGTCGTCATTGCGACTCCGATTCAGGATGGGTAGGCGATTCTCCATGGATTATTTCCACGGAAGCTATCGTCCCCAACCTTCATGAGGAGATTTCGTTCCGAGAAAGGCTGCTTACGCACGTCCCGGGCGGTGGCACTCATTCAATCAATGGCCTTCCTCGGCGCACACCAAGTCTTCGTTTAACAATAGATGATAAGTGTTCCGCATAAGTGCTCGTTTGCAGAAACCAGCTCGGCAACTCATCGGAACGTTTTCAATATGGCGCGGGGTGTTAGAATCTTCCTTTCCTCTAAATACGAGGTGGGCAAGGAACAAGAGCTACGAAATATCCTGTCACGGACCCGCAAATCGTGGGCCTCGTGGGAATGTGCAAATCGGAATTCTCGTGACTCCGTGGCGGGTAACCTAGTCCGGCTTTCTGGCCTTGGAGCCATCCTGGGAGCATTAGCCTCGGACAAAAATGAATAGATCGAAGCAGAAATGTTCTGTCAGCGTTTCGCTCGGACATCACCCGATTTGGGCTCCCCGAGTGCAGAAGATCCTTTGACCAGACCAGTTTTTATCTCTGTATCTCCGATGTGCCAGAATTCCGCGCGACGCGTCGCGGCGATAATGCTCGGTCTTAGATGATTGCCTTGAGTTGAAGATTGTGAATGATAAAATAATTAAGGAATGGTGCAACCGGATATACAAAGACGAGTGCGGAGCGAAGAGTTTTCTGGGCCAAGGATGTCGGTTAGTGAACTCCATGTCTCGCCAAAAACCTACATTCGTCTGTGAGCTAGGGAAGAATAATCTTTCCATGGATTTCGGTCAAGACTTTCCGGAGCTTAGTAGGTCGGTTCCCCACGAGGCCGACAATTCTCCGCAATCCTGAAAATATCGCCCGGTACTTCAGCGCGATAAGCGACGAGTCTCAACACGTGAGACTCCCCACCATCTGTTCCACTCGCCGGCGGACGTGCCCGTTGCACGAAGCGGGCGGCAGCGTTCCGGGAGCTCGGTAGGGCATCGGCTGCTGTGACGTCAAGCCGCAATGGAAATAAATCCGTTCGAATCGATCGCGTCGAGATACAAATTCCCCAGCGAGAAGCCACACTGAACTGTGCAGCTCTCCCACCTTTCGAGGCCGCATACAACTCTGCGTCAGCACGTCAACGGTCAAGAGTCGAAGTTCGATCGATCAAAGCTCAGCGGTCAAAAAGAGACAGACAGAAAGGCTTAGAGTCTCGCTATCTTTATAGGTGCATGACTGTTGAGATAGGTGCGGGTTTCCACGTTGTCTCTTCTTTCAGGAAACCTGGAATAGTACATATCTCCCACGTCGCTGGAGACAATCATGCGCCACTCCTAATCCCTGAGAAGTCTTCCGTAAATAGAATTCACTCGGGCTATCGCCGAGAGGGGAAGGCGACATCCCGAGTCACCTCCAAATGGGACCAGAGGCAATACCCTGAAGCTACCTGAGCTTTTCTTGGCCCCGACCACTACGTCAAAATGATCCATGACCATGCTCGCAGCCACTGGCGTTCTCAGGACATTGCATGAGAGGGGAGGAGGGGCGGGCGGCTAGATCAGGTCTTTGCACGGGACGAAGTCCAATGTGGCGACTCGCTCCCATACTATAGCAATACGGACGTATCATCCGAGAGAGAGCTACACCCCGCTCATCGGAAACCCCTGTATCTGAAGGATGCTTTTTTCAGCGGCCAAAAGAGAATTGTGACGGGGCAAGCAAAATGACGCAAATAAACTCTTTCCTGCGCTTCAAGCTTCGTACAGCCTCGCGTTTCAAGTCTCCGTCTTCTGACTCCCGCCGTCAGTGGAGGCGCGGATTGACTTCTACATGGAACTTTATAAAGAATATAAGAGTCAAATTTCCAGAAAGTCTGCTTGTCCGACGGAAGTCTTGTGTCTCGCGATGATTTCACGGTTTTCCGGAGTCAGCTCAGGATAGCCGCTACTATCCGAATTCGGCTGTGAGAAAACTCACGAGGAAAATCTCTCCGAGAGGTCTGTGTGCGTTTCTCTTCGAGGAAGGGAGTCCTCGAAGACGAATAATAATCGGTCTTCCTCCAGGGCTTATCAACCCAAGTTAACAGCTGGCTCGCGATGCCTCTATGGGATATTCAGTGGGAGGAATTCCTATCCGTAATGGGCAGCTTCATTAGCACAGCAGAAACAGGATTGAAGATCGCACGTGCGTCCCCCTCCCGACACCAGGCTCGTCTCATGATCTTGGAAGCGGGGAACTGGCACGCTCGGTGATTCCAAATTAATGTTCAAGATTCCTCGATTTCGACCTGTCGCGATCCCGGTGCTTTTGCTCGATGACGTCAATCGCACGAACCCTACGCGGCTGGTGTCCGCCGATCGGAATCTTTCCTCGACGTCAAAAGAGATACTGGAAAACTTCGGGGAGAGAGAGACTGATTCGATTTACCAACGAAGAGCCTCGCTAGGAAAATTTTCACAGTCTAATACCGCAATCGATCGACAATAGCCACGAGGATCGAAAATTTAAGCTCTCAACTCTGAAAGGGGTGGGGGAGGTGGCTCTCGGGAACCTCATGGCGGGTGCGGTTTCTTCGTATGGACTACGCGGTCAATCGTATGGTCATATGGCCTGAAATTGCGTAAGAGGTTCACCGATTCGGAGCGGAGTCTGCGGCCGGCAACAGATTGAATCTGAATCTTTCATTTCTGCCGCTTCCCTCATCGAGCTCCAATCCAAGTTCAGACCCAATATCTGTAGAATGTCACGACGAATTCCCTGGTTGTCCGAAGGATCACCCGCGACATCCCCCCGTGAAATCAAAGACGCGAATACCAGCTCATTTTGCTTCACCGTGCAGGGAATCTATTGGCGGGCAGGGCTCGCTCAGTATTAGACGGAACCGAATCAAGGTGCTCCCCCTGGCGGAGATCGTAGGAATCAGCCGATCGAGCAGCTGATATTGTGCAGAGCGCGTTCCGCGATAGTATTTTACAACGTGGTGATAGGTCTTCTAATGGTGAGCTCAATTTAAGCGATTGGTCCACAGTGTCCTCGCTCTAACGTACTCCTTCTAGTTAGACTCCAGAGGGGTGGAGAGAACTAGAACTTGCGCGCCCTGACAGATGGGCCGGAGCATGTTCGGCAGTCGGCTTGCCAGAGAGCGCTCAGCACGCGCAGTGGTTTCCGAATTTCCCGAGCTGGATGGGGATATAATTAAGGTTTCCGATCATTTCTGTGTACGAGACTCATCGACCAACACGTTTTTTCTGCGAGTTCTGGCTCCGGGCATCAGGGAAAATTCCGACAGCCCATTTGACAGAACCGCATGATTCCTGATAAGGGTGGGAAACCGGTGCGACCTTCGACGAAGGATGCTCATTCCCATCGAACGAATACCAATGGGAGAGAACCGCTGCGTACACCCTGATGTTTGTCCTCAGGCCAGATGAGACGGGAAGTCCTCCTTCGCATTTTTTCTTGAATCAGAGGATCGAGTGAATGTTCTCACCCAAGTGAACATCACGAGCAGATGCTGAAGGATGGGGGCAGGCTCCCTTTTCCTATGGGAAGGGAGGGTTTCCGATCCACGAGGCGAAGATGAAACTGTATCGCGTCACATGATCGAGGTCGATGCTGCATCCTTCGGTTTCATTTTCGAGGTCTTGGAGGTTCCGGTTTCATTGTATCTTTGAACACCCAAATGACCCTCTCGACTTTCGGAGATCAAGGTACTTGATCTCACAATGCAGGGTGGAATCGTTCTCGATCGGTTTCGAGGAATGCTTATGGTCCACCAATTCAAACGTGGAATCAGGCTGAGAGCAGTCTTCCCTGCGAAGCTACATGGAGAGTCATTTTCTGGCCCCTCTGAAGGAGTCACATCATTCCGTCTCTGAATGAACCCAAGACCCACGGAATGCCATGCATTCATACGGGTAAACGTGATCGACGAAGGGGTCATATCCGATTTCCGAAAGCGCCGCTTTAATGTTCGCTGCACGGTTACTGACTGAGAGATTGTAACCGGGATGTCATTCGACACTCAGACGTTTTTTATCCATTTAGCAAGCGATACGCTGAGGTCTTTGCTCCAGACAAGATTCGCCTCCCCCGAGAAACAATCGTCCATTATTCAGATTAACTTATTCCATGATGCAGGGCAGTCTCGCGATCGCGATATCATGGGGTGACTTGGTGTCGATCCCCTGCAAGCGACGCATCGCCTGTACGATCCAGAGTCCAAGAAGACTCACGAAATCATTACTCATCATCAAAGTATGAATGACATTATACGAGCTCCTGATCGCGTACGTTGACTAGCTCTGGCCGAATCATCCTGTTTTCTGGGCGAGTATGATCGACCAATCGAGGGCTGTCCGTTCACTGAATGCTGACTCGACCGAGTTGGTCTTTAAATTATTAAGTCTTGTTGCCACTCTGTCGCTAGAGGGCCCCATCTACTCTCCGGACTAAATTCCGGGTCATGAAACCCGTCGATTGATTCCTCATTGGATCACTCCCGGAAGGTGGAAGTTTCTGAGCGGCGAGTTGACATCGAATAGAGACGTTTTCGAGAAGCCCGTTTTCAAATAGCGACGTCCCGCAGGCGCAGCCTACAACTCGCGCTAAATCGTTTGCACATTGTCCATTACGATTTTTTGAAGCCACGGGTAGTGAGATCGAGGCGTTTAATGGCTACCTGTTCCCCGTCCAATAATTGTTTTGCTTTGATCCGATACATACATATGTGATCCGATGCACATCCTTATCAATTAAGAGACATTTTTATTAACCCATCACAGGTACTCGGTGATAATAAATTTAGCGAAGAACACATAACTCAATCCAATTCGCCAGCTCAGGAATCGAGTTGACATATATACAATCTTGAGCGTGGTATAAGGAGCATCTTGCTTTGCAACGTTTACAATAAAATCAGTAGTTGGGGCCATGGTAGGCCTCGGTCTGACATGGCTTGGCGTGAAAACCGAGAGCCGCAAGTCTCGTATACATATCTCCATGATCCGGGTTCTCGCCGTATTCAGGAGGAGAACATTGAAAAGCGCGTTGCGGCTCGACGCTCGACCGTACTTTTCTGATTTTAGCTCAATTCGTTCGGGCCCATTTCGTCCTTGGCTCCGAGAAAAACTTTTGGCTCTCCCTACCGAATATCTCGACTGGCACTGAACGTACTAGTTCTCCTCCTTTACGGCCTGGTTCGAGAATTAGGACTCATTCGATAGAAGCTTTGATATATTCATTCCTCAGGCAATCTACCCACTCCTCCGCGATATTCGTACTCGAGCCGGTCCGATCCGGGGCGATGATAACTACTTTCTGTCCCTTGATCTCTTCGTCCGGGGACTATCTCGAAAACGTGCATCCATGCATGGGCTCACTTTTGCGGACTGCTCAAAATGATGTTTCACTGGAATTCGTCTTTCCAGATGAAGCCGCTAACCGGCTTCGATTCTTGGAACTCATGGAGGATCGCAATCACTTGCGGATTTGTCCATCTCGTCTGTTCCATGACACTGGCGTCGATGGGGGAAATTTTCGTCGGTAAATGGAGACACCTGCTTTTCTATTCAAGTATCTCGTGGAAACATCCAGGGTAGGACCAAAGCGGAGGCGCAGGGCGTTTCAAGGTATCGATATCTTTCAGGCGTTCTCAACGACTTCAGCTCTGAACGAGAGCTCGCCTCTTGGCCTGTGACGGCCATCATATGTGGCATGCAATTGATCTGTAGGTTCATCGGACTCCTCCGAATCCTTTAGCGTCTAGGGTGACTCCATCGATTCGATATTGTAATGTCTCGGCGAACGATTGCATTTCGGCAACTTTGTTCTCTATGCCTCCCACAGCTCCCGCCTACTCGATCCTGGTCAGGATGGGGGCGGCCCACGTTTGGATCTTGCGGATCTGTACCTTGATGATCGCCGTGACTTTATGGCTGTGCTACTTCGCCAAAAACATTCTTCATTTGACAGGTGAGCCAGCGCGTCGAGCGGCCGATCAATGCCTGCAGCGCGGCGATCGACTTTTATCTGATGGCAGTCGAATACGAGAATTTCTCAGAATTCTCTTCAATGAGTCTTTATTCGTCTTTATTCCAGTACTGCTCGGACTGCATGGAGCGAGTATCGCGGGAATCTACGTCAGTGCGAATGTTCTCATGGCCGGTCATTTCTCGAAAGAGAGGACAGCAGCATCAGGTGCGATCGTCAAGATCTACGTCACTATCAAATTTTTCCACGCAGCGACCGAAAGGGCATCCTTCACAGCGTCCCCGGTCGAGATTGAATTCCCTCATATATCGTAATAGTGACTATCGGGGAGTAACAACCGCCGACCTTTCTGTAGGCACACAGGAAACGATCGCGGGAACGAGCGTTTTCTTCATGCCGGTTCTAATGCAGCATTTCGTCGCATCTTTCCGAACACCGGCGGCTCTGTCGGTGTTGGGCTGCATAGCCTTCTTAGCATTCCTATTAGCCCTAAGCATTTCGCCAATCGACACCGACGAGGAAGTTGATTCGGCCAAAGAATCAGCCAAAGATCCCGAAGAAGCCATCGAGTTCGGTCCTGTGAGTGGTCCTTCGCGCCAAGTCGAACCACCCGCGGACTTATGTCGGGGTCCCCGCTCATACTATCTGCCTCATTCTTCGCCGGAAATAGCAGAGTTTCAAGCTCAACTCATCAGTATTCCATTTTTTCCCCGCAGACGAATCGATCCGACAGGACGGAGCAGCCTCTCTGGAGAATTCTCACGAGTTTCAAGTTCATTCTCAACTTCTTCTCGTTTTGGGTCGTTTTCGACTGCTACTCGAGTTTCTTACAACTTAATGGCGACTACAGCAGGGACGTAGGGGTCCCTGATGCAGGCGTCTGGCTCGTTCCGATTTTCGGCGTAGGCGACATGGTTTTCAAGCTCGCTGCGGGATTCTTGTCGGATGCCAAGCTCACGTCACCTTCGATTCTCCTTGTCTTGGGTGAGGAGGGTTCCTGATAGTAAACGCTTAATATTTCATCTACGCTGAGGCGCTCGAATTCCGATTCCTGATGTCATTGGGAGAGGAACCGCTCCTGCGGAGAAAACCTGGCGGCGGATATCCTCGGGAGAACCAAGGACGACATCGGCGCATGTTGTAGGCGGCCGGGACTGGTCTCGATGCGAGCACAAGCCTCGTCTCCTAGGAACGAAGCCTCGCAAAACTCACTGTTAAATGAATTTCCATCTGATCTCCACAGGGAGCGTCGCACAATGTGGGGGGTTCCTAGGCTTGAGCTACTCAAACGATTTCAAGACACTCGCGATGAGTTCGTTCGTTCTCGGAGCGGCGAATGGCGCAAGGGTTTTCCTTTTCATCATAGTTCTGATCAATGACTTCGGACTGAAGAACCTCGCGCACACGTTTTCACATGCTAATTTCTGCATGGGGATTTTGACCCTCGTCAAGCCCTCCCTCGTCGGTGAGTCACCTAATCCGGTACGACCCGTTATAATTATCTGCGAGCTCGATAGATGATATACTTTCATCTGAGAGAACTTTTCTTCTGAATAGGGCTCTTCCGAGATCGCAATCAACAGTACCTCGGCCTGTTCCTCATGATGGCCGTGCTCAACGCACTCGTCGCCTCTTACTGGGTCATACGGACTCTGAGGAGTCGCAAAGGAGGGCCTCCGGCCCTCTGATGTCTCATTAAAATCGTTACGGTACACGTACTCGACTAGAGAGTGGTCGCCATTTTTAAATTAAAAATTACCTATTTTTCCATAAATATCTGTTGTTATCATTTGCTAGCAAAGGGAGCTCACATGGAAGATCTAGGATATTTCCCGAGATCACAATCCCGTCGATCCGGATGGGCCGAACGATTTGATTCTACGATCGCCCCTATACTTTCTTCGATCGATTGGATCAGTCTCCCGCCTCTCGCCTTGTCTACCCTAGTGAAAGATGAGGAAGAAGGAAAAGTCGGGTCTCCTAGGTGTCATCGATTTTTACTGCATCCGAAAATAGAAAATGCCGACAGCCGAAGTAAGTTAGAGATCTCTTTTTCTGAGGATCGGCATGGACCGACCTTCGCCGTATGTACAAGAAGAAGGGGTTCGGAGAGAAACATTCTCGTGATTACGCAACCGATTCAACTTTTCTATAACACCCATTAATCCATTCGTTCTGCTCGGCCTACAGCGATCGTGAACGACGTAGCCTCAACCAAACACCATTCAAAAGCCGTTAGTAGAATAGTCATTGAACGTATAAATCCTGTCACAAAGCCTGGTTGAACAGAACCAAACGATCGAATATGTGTACAATACATTTTCCTATTGGCTTCCCGCTGAGACCCTCTACACTCTCCATACACTGATATTTACAAATGTTTTGGGCCATCGTCTGCAGCTTTCAATCGACAAAGATCAGATTCTCCTGAATCCGACAAGAAAAACATTTCATGTGACGTGAGAAACGGTACTTTCTCCCACTGAACTCCCCAAGTTCTGGTCTGATGGATGACCACGGTCATTCCGTAGCCTCGACCCAATCTTCAGGAGGCTCGGAACGGCACTCTATCTCTTATCTTTGTTTCAGAAAATAAACATCCCTTTAAACTATCTCAAAGTAGAACGTATGACGCGTCATGTATCCTTTCGTTGTGGGACTGTGTACAAGTTGTAAGGTGTGGAGCGAGCGTCGAATTCCTTAACTGGTCTCGAGAACCTTGAGAATGCGCTCGATATTCTGCGGTGCCGAGTTCCCCAGCACACCCTGCGAAAAAAGTTCATCTTGTCAGCCTGCCCATTAACGGAACAATCAATCATTCTACAATCTTTTCGACAATCTGTCATCCTTGCCGGGGCGGCTGATTCTACCGCGATGTCAAGACGGAGAGAACTTACAGTGAGGTCTATAAAATCATGGAACTTCTTCAGAGCTTGCATGAACGACTGCAAATTTCCACCATTGAGCTCTTTGAGGGCCGCTGTTCTTTCGGCGTTCCCCTGGATCACACAACCCAACATGAGAGCGAGGTATGCGGAAACAATGCTGTGCTCCATGTGTTTTCCGGCCTGGAAGAAGAACGGTACGACTTATTTTGATTCTGCGTTCTCCGAAAGACCCGTCCCATAGGCAGTCGAGCCACTCCGAATCTGTGCACGTCGATGGTCAGATTGGAAAATCCCTCCCATTGCGATATATGTAGAGTCTTACTTTTTGAATGGCTTTGCGGATAGTCTCCTCCAAATCATCGGCGGCATCTCTCTCTTTATCGTTCACATCTTTCGCCGTGCGATCTTCGAGACGTTTCATTTCTTGCTGCTTGACTTTCTCCTCCTGGTTGTCCAAAATCTCATTGGTCTGGTTTTCCGAAGCTGCTGCCGCCACTTGTTTCTCTTTGAAAAGCTGTAATAAGAGCGAGAATTCCTTTATGCTGACCTCGGAAACGAATCGGAGATTTCTTCGAGTTCACTCCGGACTCAAAAAACGGGTTGTACTCACATCAACCAATGCAGAGAACGCATTGTGCTTCGTGGTGAGTTCGGTCTCGCTAGAGACTCGAACTTTCGACTTCAACAACCATTCCCGCAGTTTCGGGGAATGTTCACTAATGTTTATAGTCAGACCCAGCGCTAAAAGTTGTACATCGAAACGTATACCCGCATCCAGACTGTACGGTATGTGAAGCATACACTCTAGTAGCTGCCGCATCGTCTGGTCCCTGGAGCCCCAATTATCGCTGGACTCATCTGCAATTTCGACGGAAGCGTCAGACCCCAGCTGTTCCTCTCAATCTCTCGGAACCGATGTATCGACCTGGTCGACGATTTAGAATTTTTATTTTGATCCATAATTGTCGGCGTGGCGAACTTACCGTTTTCATGAGTTACGTTGAGCATGACTTTCAGAAGTGAAAGCATAACGGAAAGAAAGACTGGTCCGGGTCCCTCAGCTCTCTGAAGTGCCACCGTAATCGATTGTCCCTCAGGCGCGGATTCGTCGCTCACGTTGAGTACTTTGTGGTACTCGATGTTTTCAAAACAAAGATTCATCAAATCGGCGCAGAAGTTCATAACGACGCCATTGCGGAACTTTATAAGGTACTCTTGGTTGGCCGAGTTTCCGAAAGTAACGTTCTCGAGGACCCGCAGAACGCGATCGATCTTCTTTAGCTTTTCCAGCTGTTGGCCGGATGGTTCGAATATCACACCCCAATGAGGCACGTCTAGGGAATTCATCACTTGCGAGACAAGGTTCGCCAGATGCGTCAAACCTCCTTGGATTCTGAGCTCCTCCTTGAACCATTCTCCGGCGCGTCGAGACGTCAGACTGAGCAATGTCTCGAGGGCGAGACTGCTGGAAGTGATGTGGTTCATGTCCAGATGCTTGGCGAAACCCTTCCTGCGGATCTGTTCACAGAGTTGGAAAACCTTCTCCTTGTGGTTGCCCTCGCCAGCGTCGTCATTAATTTCGAAGAGTTGAAGTAAAATGGCGAGGGTCGAGGCTTCCAAGTCCATGGTGAGTCTGTCCTGAGACAAGACGAAGAACAGAGCCGACACGCACAAAGCCAGAGACTGTGAATAAAGAGGGGAATTTTTCAGCGGGAACTCTCGCCAGGAGCTCGGGGAAACGCTGCGAGCTCGGGTCCGCTGCACGTCGAACGATAAGAACTCGATTCGTATTTCCAGGAGTACGAGACACTCACCGGGTGTTTCGGGGCGTCTTTGACGGTACCGAAAAACTTTGTCATGACACCGTGAGCGCGGAGATGAACTCGAAACTGTGCCGACATGCATTTGCTGGCAAGGGAACAAACTGAAAGACATCTCGACACCAATGAGTTGGTCTGAGTGACGCTTTCCAGCAAATATTCAACGTCGTCGTTGAACTCCTGGGCTTCGCCGATTTCGTGCACCTCGTAAGCTTTCTTCACATTCCGAACTTTGGCATACGACTTGATCTGAAATGGCAGAATCACAAACTCTCATCGAGCCCGATCCGGCGCTATGGGACGCTCAGTGTATGAATTCGCAATGGAATGAATTCAGAGGCTGCAAATGATTGATGCCGAATTTCGCCACTTTCCAATGGAGTGGGATTCGTTGGCATTCTGACGGAGCTCCGTTTTCGGAGAACCTTGCAATTGTTCCTTACCTCCGGTGGAGCGGGTGCCGCGAACTCATCATCGAAAACAGCTGCGTCGACGTGAGGATTTTCTTTTTTAAGAAAAGGCTCCGCTGGCGGTTTCTCACCGAGGTCCTCCTCGTCGGCGACGCTGTTGTTGAAGAATTTATACCTCGATACCGCATTCGCTTTGGCAGCTGCCGGATCGGTTTTCTTGCTTTTGAAGAACGTCTTACGACCGCCGGGTTTCTCTTCTTTCTTGATCTCGGCCGCTGGCGGCGCCGCAGGTGTGGAAGCAGCGATTTCGTTGACATTGAGATTCTTCAACAAAGGGTTCTCGTACTCGATGTAGGGTGTCTCTGTCCGCGCTTCTTTCACCTTCGCGTCTGCGGAATGAAACGAACTTATCGTAATCGTGATTATTCTGACTGAGGCGTCTTTAGATCGAACGTCGCGGTTTCGCGGCAGGACCATAGCTCCCCCGATGTGACGGAGCCCCTCATCGAGGAGGAGAACACGAACCGTTTTCAACGTTGTTCTCAGATGTTGAGAGGGCAGCGGCGCCCCGTTTACGGCTGTAGGATTTCGTCGGCGCTCTCCTGCTAACAGTCGATGGAGGATCGTCGTCTGCTGAATTTTCAGGTTTTTCGCTTTTCGGAACCGGAGTCTCCTGGACCTCGGCTGGAGCTACGATCGGCGGCTTCGCCACTACCACGGGAGAGCCGGGCGAGTCTGACACGGGCGACGGAGACGACGAGCTCGATTTGTTGGCCGAAGATAAAGGGCTGTGGGATCGAAACGCCGGATGACACATGGGCACCACATAGAACTCCAGATTCGAGTCAATACGTGAGCTCGACCAATACGAACGAGTTCCTGGTCGCGTAGTTTACCTTGGTACGGCCGGTGAAGCCGGTTTGCTCCCGGCGAGAGGGGAGGACTTAACCTGCGCTTGCGGAGCCGAGAACAAGCTATCGAACACAGCGTCATTGTTACGGTTACGACTTTTGAAGAATTTCTTGGGCTTAGCTTGTCGAGGAACTGATGCCGATTGTTCCGTCGAGGCAGGTGATGGCGTGCCTGGAATTCCCAGAGTTCGAATATTTCGGAGGTTCGGGAGCGAGGCCCGGGGTTAATCAAGCGCAACGACACATCCACCGGCAGGGTGAAGAGAAATCTGGTTCGGAGCAACTTACCCGAGTTCGGTTCTTCATCGAAGGAATAAGCGTCGTCCTTGGCCGTTTCGCTGTCCCGGATCGATGTGAATGACGTGACGCCGAAGCGATTCACGCGACCGACAGCTCGCTTCGTCGGGGCCCCCTGACTCGCCAGAGTTCCTCCGCCACCTGCACCGGGAGACGGCGCTTTGTCTTTTTTGCGGAAGTCACGATAGGGTTGACACGACGACATCCCGTCCGCCCTGTACGGAAAATAAGAGATTAAATTCTCGGATCGGATTTATTTTCGAAGGAGGCACAAGCTCTCGGAAACGACGAATCATCGGGTGAGACACTTCTTCACCCACTGGTCTACATAAGCCGAATTCACCGTGAGACTTATAAAAAGCACCGGCGGGAAGACAAGAGCACGATGGCTCGTTCGCTGACTCCCACCGCGAGGAAGAATCTTGGGAGAAGAGCCGGGAAGCTTCCGGCATGAAATTCATTTGCAGACTTCAATTCATATCCACGAAAAGTCGATCGATCACCGTGCGTCGCCCCGCAAATAGCGTGCAAAACGCTCAAAGTATGAATGTAGTCTCTTTGACAAACGGGCCTCGGGGAAAGACGCCCCCGAATAAATCCCGCGAAAAGGAACCGCTTCTCCGCCATAGCGGTCTTCCCCGGCCTTTCCAGACCCACGGGTTCTTCGCCACGGAAAGATCGTCACATCCATATCATGGAACTTGACTGATTCGATCCGAGACAGGTGTCGGTCACGATCAGATCGCGGCCATATCTGATATCGTGCCCGGATCGTTGCCCAAGAATTTGGAATGCAACCACTTTAGAAGGTATAGAGGTGGCAGCCGTAAGGAATCACTAACGGTAGCGGCACACCAAGAGAACGACTAAATTTCGGGAGTTTGACCGTGGAAGTCCGAGAAGAGAGTCAGCGAGGGACTCCTGAGAGGAGATCCACTGCGAAAGATTGCATGAACAGTCGCTGAGAGAACTGTCGAGTTGACAAAGACTGACCGAGCTTTTCTCTTCCCGGATAGCCCCGCTATCGATTGAGCCGAATTCGGAAATCGTAGAGAGCTCACGTCAATTCGATTGGCTCTGACAGCGCCCGTCGTTCCCCGGCGATTCATCATCAGACTAAATTCCAGTGGAGAGTCCTAGTTCCACTCGAAAAGTTTCGCCGCATTCATCCGGGATGTGCGGAAACTTGAGCCGACTGTGAATGATCCGATTGCCCTCCTGGATCGCAGCGAACGCCGACCACTGGTCGAGAACCCCGTTGTAATACCAGGAGGCGCAACTCCAGGGAGCGGACGTGAATGTCAAAAGCACGACACGCAATAGCGAATCACCCATACCGCTAAACATGTGAAACGAATCAAACTACTTGGCTTACTTTGAAGATGTGGACAAACTCCCGCTAGGTTTGGTCTGCGTGAAGTGCTTCGAGTCTCACAAATGATCCATTTTCGATAGCATGACCCGATTGCAGTGTGCTCTGCCCGATGAGATATGCCACCAATTGACGGAAAACACAAACTAACAAATCGAGCGACGGCAAAAAGACTCCGGCAAAAACAAATATGGCGGAGTCGTCGCTCCTAAGGCAGCGGCAGCAGCAGTACCGAGGAGAAGCTCTTTCCGCTGCGGCTCTCGTAGGCCATGCGACTAGCGGGCTTCCGGCTGTCGAGCTCTGTCAGGCGGAGCGAGCTCGGAATTCGGTTTGCTCAAACCTATGCCTGAAGGTTCTTTCCGGGACGCTTTTGCGTTGACTTGAGTTATTGTTCCATCGAACATCTGCTGCTCTACGGGGACACGCGGACAGAGAGAACGCGGGGTAAAATTGTGCAAAAATGAAGGCGATGATGTCGATGATCCTCACTCCGGGCGGTCTCTCCTGTTCTTACAAGCTCCGTCTCTTCATGCTCGTTGGTGATCAAAGAGAGGCTTCGAATAGTTTCGACCGTTCATATCCAGGCCGGATGATGATCGATCGAGCCCTATCTCAAGACACGCCATTTTGGCCATTTTGACCGGCTCGAATGTCTACTGGTCCGACAGCTTCGACCAGCATGTTCGATATGCCATGAAGGCGCCGAGTTCTCTCTCAGTGCTCGGTAAGAGAGTGCCCGATAGCTGAATTTTTGAGCCCGTAGCTCTACGAAGTTTGCGGACTCCCAGCGTGCGGGGAGAGACTCGCGCATGATTTGAAGAGCGCGCCGCCTGAACGCATTGTTGGTTCGCACGTTCGCAACGGCTCAGGCCCCTCCTACCGGCATCGGGATTCTCCGGCGGCGGGAAACCTCTGTTTTCGGGGTTGTGCTCAATTGCGAGAATCGGAGCTTTCGGAGCACCGGGATGTCCAACGGGAGAGCTGGAACTCCCAATTTTCACGGAACTTAAGGCTTCTCGCACCGAAGCTCATTTGCACGGCTCAAACAAGAAGGGGCGGATCGGCCCTCCTTTGACATAAGGCCCATGAGAGACCCTCGCTTCCTTCTCCGCTCAATGGACCGAAGCCCCGTGATACTCGAACACTCGGTCCATGACTTCAGATCCTGAAAAATCGACAGTGAATGGATTCCACAGTCCACAGCCGTCGTAGAAGCATACGATTGGGGTCGAGACCAGTGTGAACCCTCTACCCTGAATAGATCAGAGAGAGCGCTTGTATTCTGAGCTTCTGTTCAGTCAGAGCTTATTGACCTCGAGCTCTGCAGCTCCCATTGATGATTCACTCGCTCAGTATCCCAGTGGATCGGGGGACGATTATATCGCAAAACACTGATCTGCCACACGAAGACTAATTAATAAGGTTAAGGGATGCGTTTCTCGCTCATCGTATGACGCTCGCGGCTCGCGGTCGGGGATCGAGGCCCGAGTTATCCTTGACTTGAGCTCAGTCCGGTTCGCTTTTTTCGTTTCCAGCTCGATAGAAACGACGATAAACCCTTCCGAAGCCGGGACTAACCACGGGGGTAGCCCGCCTCCGGATTCGAGGAGCTCCACCAACCTGCTGCTCTCCAATGGAGGTCTCCCCCTGCTGTCACTCCCGTCTCTGCCCTCAGGCTGAACGATTCCCGACCAGGAGCCACTTGCCGATACTCGGGGGGACTCTTTCCGCGAGAGGCAAGTCTACCGTCTGAAAACGCCGCGAAGACTTTCCCCCAAGCCTGCAGAGACTACTCTCCAACGAGCAAGGGGACTTCTGACGCAGCTTTTCGACAGGTCTGTGCTTAATTGCCCGTATGCACGCTCCGATGGTCCATCTTGAGCGAGTTTTCCGCTCGACCCGACATCAAGAATGGTCCAAATTCCTCTGTCGGACCCGAGTTCTGTCCTCCGTGACGTGTCGCAGTACTTACTCCGAGCTGAACGCGGTCGGTCTTGACCGAGCCATGAGTTGCGTGTCGAGGAACAATCTCCTCGGAGCTCGCTCGCTTCCTTAGGATTGTGAAGCACGTATGACGATTACCTTTTCGGATTAGCGTGGTTGCGCACGTATCCAAGCCATGCCGCACGTCGGTTTCCTAGCTCCGTTTATTCTCGTAATGCACTCGATCGAGCCAGTAGGCATAAAGTCTAAGAGCCGGCCCAGGTCCGACATCCGCGCGTGAGAACAGCTCGCACGCCAGCCGGTAATTAAATACTGGATCTACTCCTCATTTTATCCGCGCTGAGTGAGCTCCGGCAGATACGAATCGCCGATCAACCTCCTCCGCGATTCGCTCGGCATCCTTTCCTTCAATCCTTCGTGAAGGCGTTTCATAGTGATAGTTCCTGATGTGGGTGATATCATAGTCTGCTGCAAGAGATTGAGGTATTATTCTGAAGCTGGAGCATAGGTCCCTTAGGTCTCCCTTTGACCTTCACACTCGCCGCTTCCCGAAGCATGTTCCCGAATCTGTTCCGGTGTCAATCAGCCACCGGAATGCCGTTCGCTCCATCTGGGTCGAATGTCCCCGTATTCGAGCGGATTGAATGGTGGCGTCATCGCGATGAATGGCCGAATCGTCTCTCGCAATCGAAGGAGCCTAGTCCATCAGAGGATTGTCTCTCTGCAGATGTCTGCGTATATTGTATAAGTTTTGATTCTTTAGTGCCTACTTTGATCCTGAAAATTCATCGCTGCTTGGTGAAACGTATCGATGTACACGCACTACCCCGTATCCGGAGAGAGACCCTATCACGGACGAGCGACTTCCGACGCAGTTGGGGCGATTAGTCATCTGAGATTGAAAATCCATTCGCCTCCGGTATGGGAGGGATGGAACATATTCGCGGATGGAAGATCAAAACGGAATCAGGTCAATCGACCAAGCGTACCTTCAGCTAGCTTCAATCGGGATAGTACTCGGAGTCATGCATACTCGGAATGATACACGTAGAGCTGGTCAATACGCCCCAATAACTCCGGGGAATACTCAGGACGAAACCGAGAAGACGATGGGAAAGCTGGAAGAAAAAAGAGTCAAGGGGAACGCTTCGGAAAATTCAGAGGAGTAGCCCCCGGGTATTCTACGGAAGTCATCTGACTGAGACATCGACATGAGTATTCACTTGAGCTAAAGAAAATCCGGGAAATGCTGAGTGGGTGCTCGCCCATATAGAGCAGTGGGTCCCGGGCAGTGGGTCGGTCGACCCGCGGACCCCTCCCCTGTATTCTGAGCATCGGATCCGTGAAGCCTGTGGACCCCCTCCCATGGGATCGTATGGAGAGAATCGCCCTGGATCCCCGGGGGTCCATATGGACCACTTCGGAAACCGCTGAATGTGGAGCGAGAAACTCGAAATTGATCAGCCCTTTGTTCTCATGGCGTCATTGTCGGCGGGCTCGCGATCCGAGCCTCACGACTTTGTCTGCTGACGAAACCATATCGATATTGCGACGAACGTGGAGGACTCTCGTTCCATCTCTCATTGGCGGAGTGGCGAAGGTGTTGCGAACCCGTTCCACGCTCCGCCAACGAGACAATGACAGGGGATTATCAGGAAGCGTCGGCTCTGACAAACGATTCTTCAGGACTCCGGAATTATTCATCTAGACATGCGGTGTCAGTCGCCTCAATTGATATCAAGGAACTCTAATAACACTGCCGGGGTCATAGCCGGAAGACCCTCATGGGAAGGCTCATTTTTGAAAGTTGGCGCCGCTGCTCTTCCTCTCCACTGCAAGCCGTCAGAGACCTGTCTGTCCGGTCGTCCACACAGTGCCGTCGTCGGAACGCTCTCATCGTAAACAGAGAGATCAGCTGTACAGCAATCGTGTGGGTCGCCGATCGCCTAAAAGCCAGTGAGTCGTCGCTGATAGGCAGTCCTATTGAGTAAACGTCGTGAGTGGTCACACGAGCAAGGCAATCCCTGCTCTGACGGAACCATGAGTGGACCCGTCGCGGAGGAGGAGCTCCGTCGCAGGAACGTACCCGCGTCGAGCAACATCGCGTCAAGCGACTCTGAACGTGAAGAATCCGAAGCGGCACCCAAGGTATGAAAACGGTGACGGGTATGAGAACACAATTCTGGCAATAGCACAGAAAGCGAGAAAAATATTCGACACCGACGGCTGGGGATGCCTCGAGCTCATCTCTCTGCCCTCCACTCATCTCGCAGCATCGGTCAGGCCTCGCGGAGCTCCTGGAGCGAGCCTGAGCGAGGCCGGAGGGAGACCGATACGATCGCGGAATTGTTTCTGATACGGTCGCGGGTCCGATTTTAGACACTGATCTGATTCTATTTGACGACGAGGTTAGAATTTTGAGCTTCTCTGAGAACCTGTCAATCGATTGGGAAAAGGCGGAAAAGAGCACGCGTTACGCGGCTGTTGAATCAACAGTTATACAAGTGCGCACTCTTCTCCTTCCCTATTACTTCCACGTTGTCCGGCCAATGGTCGCCAGCATCGTACATGGCGGAAAAATATAGGTACACTCATTTCATGGATCGAATGAAAGAGGAAGAACGAGAGGGGACGCTAGTCTGCGCCATCGGATGTTCGCTCCGCTAATCTTCGAAGCCGCCGGTCTTTCCAGCGTTAGATCGTGAGATTAGTACTTTCTTGCTCTTCTGGCTCTTCTCTTCACTCTTAATCCCCGCGCCGCTCGACACGTAATCGAGGCATGAAACAATCCCAGGCAGCGGTTTGTCTAAACATTTTCGTCGTTGCGGAAGCCGAGTCCATGCAATCAGGTGCGCAGATGAGCTCAACAATCGGCAATGATGGCATTGGAGATGAGAGTAGCGCTTCTGGCTCGATGACGACCGAAGGCCTAAGAGGATGAGCCCGTGCGGATTTTTCCCCGGTCTCCCGGGGCTTGGTTGTACTGGGGCTTCCCGGGGCTTGTTCGTGCAGATGTGTAATGTATGACGGAATTCCGTCTTGCCTTGTACAATTGTATTAGGCAGAAAGCAAATTAGCTCACGGACGCGGATTCGACGGGGTGCAGGGGTTCGACTCCGAGTCCTTATTCAGCATTACATCGAGTCCCGAGGAAGCTTGCTTAATATTCAAGGTTTATCTTTTTCCCTGTAGGACCGGAAATTTCAATTTTCTCCCCATGATCTTCAGTCGGATCGAACCAATGTTCGAACAATAATAGCGATAGTTGAAATCCTTTAGGGGGGCTTCCGCTCGGAGGAGGAACATCTTATGCAGTATTAGAAACGGCACTAGCTGAACCTAGAAATAGATACCTGAATGAGACAGCGCGTCGGCGTTGCTCCGTTGGAAGAACATTTCCCTAAATGGAGATGATCGCTAGGCACCGCGAGGGCGAGGATCCTCGAGGCGAGTCTCGCAGGCCAAGTGCACTTAGCCTCCGGTATCTTGGGCTAAGCCTGATGGTTTTCTGAGGAGAGTGTTCATTGCCTCGCCAAGTCAGTCATCCCCAGGCTCCATATCGATTTGGCGAAAGCGAAATCCCTCACCCGACTCGAGCCACGGACACGCGCCTTTTCATCTCATGGAGTTCCCGAGAACCGAATGACTAAAAGTTTCATACTCGACTATATTCTGTTGCTTACTCTTCCTTATTTGAAGCGATTCGAAGTCCAGCCTTGGACCCGATGACTCTATGATACGAGTTCCCGGAGAATTGCGACGGAATCTTTATCCTCCTGTTTTTCCTTACATCGGAAATCATTTACAGCAGTCCTTCAACAATTACCCGCTAAATTGTGATTTCTACTTTTTAGACTCATCCTATCTTGAAACGTGTCGGCGTAAGTTCAGTTCAATTGAGGTTCGCTTCAGTTCTCTGTCCGCTCGCTTTTTCCCTTCTCTTAATTCATGGCTGCATGGCTTGAGCATCCTATACTCACCATCTGACGCAGGTCTAACCGCAGCACCTAATACCATATAGGCAGATATATGTCACGTAGACGCTGTTTCGACCGCCTCACCGCGGAGAGAATCCCTCCATAAAGTCTCCATCTGGATACTCTTTTCCGTGAAGCAGAACAGTTGTGGAAACGTTGAGCCTCTCTTTGAGGGAAAATATTTTGGGCTTTCTCGCAACTCGCTTTTCGAGCTCTGCCGAAAAAGGAAGCTCGCTCCTGTCGTCTCGAATCCGATTCGTGTAGCTCTCGATTCCGCATTTCGATCGGAACATGTGGACACCTGCGCTTTCGGCTAAAGCGAACATCTGTACGCCCCTCTCGTCATATTTTCTTCGAGTCAGGGGATGCAGCTCTCTCCGCCGTATGATCATGTGGGAGAAAACGGGGGGACATCGAGTATCACCGGAGTTGCGGAACTTGCGTCAGGGTCACCATTCGAGATCAGCCGTACGGATGTTAAGATCCGAAAATTTCCCGTACGCATGTCTCGAACTCTCAGCGAATCGATGGTTTCACGATGAGTGCGCGTAGCGAGTTTCCCACTGTCCGTACTTGACGATCGGGGATATTTGTGACAAGTCTGATCCGGGAATTATCGGTTTTGTGAGCGTCCCCTTCCTTTCGATCGCCGAGGAGGAAAGCTCATGATTTGAGAGCGCTAGTTTCGGAATCGATGGAGACAGGAAATCGCCTGCACAACATCCTGAATGCGCCACAATCTCGTGCGACTGGGCGATAATGAGCAATAAATATCTCGGCTGCTACATGATTGCCATAGCCGGGTTCGGCCTGGAACGCTGCGGGAGGGAAGTCGGGTGTCCGAAGAGCGGTGATTTCGATTCCGGAACGCTAAAACGTGACAGTATCGGCCGAAAATTTAGCACTCGATTACACGCAAGAGGGGAGGCGAACTAAGCCCGAAAGCGCAAACTAAGAACTGCTTCTCAAACAGAGTCCTTGTGGTGTCACGTAACTCGATCCGACGTGGACTGGAGTGAATCAGTTGTGCAACTTTTCACTGACCTTGACCCTCGTTATTTTTTCAGCAGTTTACCGATAGGAAAGACTCGGACTTCTCTGAAGATGAGCGGCTTCCTGAAGAACGCCGAATCGAACAAATCGCGAAGGAGATGCCGCAGGGAACTGATAAAGGTCTCCCCTTGCTGGACGACTGGCTCTCAGGCCTACCGGATAGGTGGGCATTCTTCCTTGCTGATTTATCCGTGACTCCGCGTTGAGAAAAATCGAGGGGGCGGTCGAGGATATTGTCAAAGATCGAAGCCGCAATCAGCCGGAATTTTCCTATTTCTAGATGGAGGAACGGAATTATCCGCTTCATCTCGACGTGGATCATGGTGACCGCCTTCGGGCTCGTCGTATGGTTCGGACCTATCCCGATCATGCTATCGGTGAGTCGAAATTCATTCCCGGTCTCCATCCGCCGTCTAAAGAAAATAATCGGCGGGCCTACCACCGTGAAACCTAGAATTAGTCAGATTCCGATGGGTCGAACAATAATCAGTCGGATGTTCTGCGTTCCCGACAACGTAGTGTCGATTCTTGAGCATATAGAACATGATTCGAACTACAAAGGCGCGTCACTGTGAGAGAACGTCTGTGCGAAGGTTGCCACGCTTGATGGGATCGACGAGAATCGCCGTGTCTGGTTAGAACAAATCCTCGTTCAACTGATGTTATGAGTCAGAGTCGGCCTGACTATAGTCACCTTCGAGATTTGATGTACGCGATTTCCGTCCGAGTTTTCCGCAATCGACTCACCGTTCCTGAGAGTCTCATCTATTCCTAACAGAACTGCGACCGTGAAGATATCCGATAATAATTAAGATGATGAATGATGAATAATGACGATCGAAACTGGGGATCACACTGGGCAGTTTTCTTCCCGGAACAGGGCTAACTCGCTAAACCGATCTTTCCAGATTCTGGCCATACAAGTGAAGTGTTTCCATGAGATCATTTCGATCGGGTACGCGGTCTACCGAGTTCATAACTTGCCGTGGTTCCGCTCGCTCTCATGGTACTTCCTGATAACGTCCAACTACTTCCTCTACGGAGAGAGTCTAGTCGACTACTTTGCCATTTTCGGGAGCAGGGCGAGAAACCTGTCGTTTCTTGTCACTTACCACAGGTATGACGTTCCGCAATTCTCGGAATGATTCTTTTTAGCTCTTTGTGGAGGGTGGTCGGTCGTTGACAGATATCGCAGCGAAACTCCCTGACAGATGGACTCAACTTGACAACTAAGACTACTGAGATCTCCCACGACTCTGGACCTTGAAACCATTTGGGGAGCAATAGTTTCTCCTTGACAGCAGCAAAATATGGGAATTTGGGAATAATGCTAAACAGAATTCCTCACAACTAGGAATGAGTAACTGATTCTTAAAGCTACCGCAGAGCCATGTTCCTAATGAGGTCTCATACGCAGATTCATCTCCTTCTGTCTGTACATCACCGGCTTCGTGTGGTTCGTACTTTCGCTTGTCAAAAAGTACTATATGCGCCAGTTCTCGTTGTTCGCCTGGACTCACGTGACCCTGCTTCTGATCGTCACCCAATCGTATTTGATCGTGCAGAACCTATTCGAAGGCCTGATCTGGTGAGCTTTCCAAGACACATGGGGATTTAAAAATTGAGAGTGCATTGTTCCTCGGGGCGGGGACCCGAAATACGGGCGCGTCTGTGTGTGTTACCGCTTCTAAGCTTCGCCGCGTTTGTGATTAAGGTTCATCGTACCCGTTTCGATGATTATCACGAATGATATCATGGCATACGTGTTTGGATTCTTCTTCGGCAAGACACCCCTCATAAAGCTGAGTCCTAAGAAAACCTGGGAAGGTTTCATCGGCGGAGGGATCTCTACTGTGATTCTCGGCGCGCTCTTGTCTCATGTTTTGTGCAGCTTCCCGTATTTCGTATGTCCGATCGCATACGACAGCGTCTCCGACTCAACGAACATGGATTGCGAGCCATCCTACCTGTTCCAGCTCCAAGAGTACACTTTGCCGGGCTGGATGGGCATTTTCTCGAAGGTGGTGAGTTTTCGCAAGGCGTTGGACTCCTCCAGGTTCCGACCGATCGATCTCCATGTTCACCCTGTACGGCTTGGGGAGATGCTGACGACGCTCGAGATTCACGCTCCGATCTTGTTTGCAGTTCCGTCTGAAGGTAACCACCTACCCGTTCGTAATCCATTCGATCGCGATGTCCCTGTTCAGCTCCATCATCGGACCGTTTGGAGGCTTTTTCGCCAGTGGATTCAAGCGTGCTTTCAAAATCAAGGATTTCGGAGATGTTATTCCCGGTCATGGAGGAATCGTCGATCGCTTCGACTGTCAGATTCTCATGGCCACGTTCGTCAACGTTTACTATGACTCGTTCATCAGGTGGGGATCACGCTCACGTAAAAGACGTGTACGGGTCCGTGAGCCGATTAGAAGAGTGAAGGCATACCGGAAGGAAATCTCATTTTGATCGTCTTCGTTTCCAGAGCCCCGGATCCGAAGAAACTTTTAGCTCAAATCATGCTCCTGAAGCCCGAGTTCCAACAAAAACTCTTCAACTCACTCAGAGAAACTCTCCTCGAAAAGGGATCTCTATCCGAGGCGACCGTGGATCTACCGAACACCGAAAGCCAATAGACGAACACCCTAAGAGCGACCAGATCGCCTGTTCTTAGATCGGTCGATAGGAATGCTCTGATCACGAATCGATAGACCGCCTCTGCGTGGATTGTGGGCAGGGAGACCACGAAGATCACTGTCGAGGAGATGTGACAAAGCGAATTATTGTTCCCGCTGGTTATGGCAGCAGATGTTACGGCTACTCTACAATACAACCGTCTGTTTCTCCTTTATTTCTCAACGATTTTAGATCGAGATCTCAGCTCATACCTCATTGGAAGGAGGCAAAGGCGTTACCGAGTATTCATCCGTCGAGCGTCGACGAAGAAGATGAAACTGATGCGTTTAATGGTTTTTAGGCAAATGTAGGTAGGAGCTCCCCATTCCAATTCACAGATTCGGAATCCGTGTGCAATTACCAGAGTCATTATAAGGAGCTGATACAACTCGATGTCGATCAATCATGTGAAGCCGATGAGGAGGATCGAACCTCAGATACCTTAACAATGTCGAACCCTAAATCTTTCGCGTGGGAGGACAAAAACCACGTCAAGTGGTTAGGAACTTTTTTCCCAAGGTGCCACGAAGCGACTCGGTGGCTGAAGTGGTGCCGATGACATTATTATGATTGTTGTCGTCGAATAGATTCCTGTATTTAAGCTGCAATATAGCCAAGTCGACTAGGATGCCTATTGAGGTAGACAGTGTTTTTTGATTTTGTTTCTATGTATCCTTCAAGTTGTGATGTGGCCATGGTCAGATGCTCTGACCGACGCTTCTTTTAATTACTCTGCGCCCACCCATTTATTGAATGTAGTACGAGAGAAGCCCTCGCCTTCCGAGTGGATGGCCCAAACCGAGTTTATTGTTTGTAAATACGTACCTAAATGTCCTTCTAAACCGAATAAAGATGATGATCCACCGGGTGTCACTGAAAATGAGGAAGCCCGAGTCGTATTCTGATCCAATTCGAATCTGTCGCTTCCGGAGAGGCTTTGCCGCGCCGGGAGTCTTGCGTCATGAGCCGTGAATCGCGACGCGACCATGCCCTGGAAGGCTCTGGAGTTTTCGAATGGTCGATTCAGGAGTTCAAAACATGAGCGCTCAAGAAGACTCCGTATACATCCATCATTTATTCAGTGCTCGACGATTATTCTTTCTTACTTTATTTATACCATTCTATTATGATTCATGATTGCTAATCAATTCGCTCGTTACAAAGTATCCTCCTCGAACTCAAGAAGCTGGCTCAACACCAACCGACAAGATATCCATCACGGAAAACTGGGCTTGTAACACTTCATTCCCAACTCGAAGGACAAAACCGGAGTTCGGAGCCGGCGAATCTGCGATTCTCACTCAAAAATCGTGAATTAGGACTGACTGAGCGGGGCAATGATTATCCCTGCATCGGCGGCTGGTCCTAGGAAAGGAACCGTACGTTCGCGAAAAGTCGGGCTGAAAAATCGACTCCCCATTCCATGATAGTCTTACCCTAGTGGGAGAAAGGGACCGTCCTATAAGTTACAGCCGCAATTAATTTCTCAGGGGAATGGGTCTCGCCTTGAGGAAACCCCAAGAAAGCTTGTTGACATTGCACGTGGAGTCACCGAACCCTCTCCTCCAGGAGGATTCAAATCCTGATGGGGCCAGAGGTGAGTGTCCGCGAGACGTCTGAGACGCGCACTTTGAGAGATACACTTTGTGGGGGAGGTTGTGCGGGCGATAAATGAATCTCCTTATCATTGTACGATTAACCTTCACAGTGGCCACTAGATGCCGTCTTGATTGAATCGCAAACATCTCAACTCTCTGCGGTCTTCTTCCAGGGGCGAAGTTCTGTCCACCGAGATCCTCGTCCCCAACACTCCGGTGAGCCTACGATGCTGCTCTGTCTTCTTCTCTTCTGTTGGAATCGTCCCGTTTGCGATCCTCGCGGTTACTCGACCCCTTGATGATGTCCTCGACAACTCGATGATTGAAAAATTCTTTGTAGTTTGCGAGAGCGAGTGCGGCAGCTTGGTATTGAGCATCCCTGAAATTCATACTTTGCATGAGAATACGCTCGAATCAGGGGGAAGCGCTTCGATTCCTTCCCCTTCAGAGGCGATGAACCTCTCGCGATCGCTTACTTGATACTGTGTCCGGAAGAAGTCGCCATCCGCTTTCCTCTGAAGTAGACTGCAACGATGTACCGTCGCGTGTTGGTGGGCCCGCTCGAGTCTATCACTTTGTACAGCGGAATTTCTGGCTGTCCGTTACTCATGTGCCTCAGTGTCAGACAGCACTGTTGGAGCTTAGACTTCGGATCGTTCCAGTCTTGATTGCGGATGAATTGCTCAAGGCGAGGGAAGAACACAACCTGACAAAATCGACGGCAGTACTCCAAGCCTTTGTCTACGTAGAGCGCTCCCAAGAAGGCTTCAAGGATATCGGCGCGATCTTTCATTTTCAGACCGCTCGCCGACGAAGGATATAGGGAGCACTCCAACATTCCTGAAATTGAGCGGCAATCGATGAGGAAACCGTTCCCCATTGTCCGTCCCCAAAGTAACCGTGGGGAATAAGTATCCCCCGCTCCCACAAGCTCAGATCTAGCTTCTTACCGAGATCGTCGTGTACCACCGATTGAGTACGATTGTTGACGATGGAGCTGCGCAACAGCGACAGATGACCCTCATGATGTTCAGGGAAAAATTTGTAGAGATATTCCGACGAAACAAGTTGGAGGACCGTGTCTCCCAAGAACTCCAGTCGTTGATTTGAGCCTCTGCAAAATCCTCAAGCGTCAGTATCAAGCTATAGTTTGAGGAAATCGACTCCTCCGGGACACGTTCAGGGCTCACGCTGCGGGACGCGCTTCTCATGTTCATGTGAAATGGTTATGAAATGGTACTTACAGTGTCAAATTGTTGAATCCGACGGAACGGTGGGTGAAGGCTCGGGCGAGCAGACGGATATGGGTGAACTCGACTCCGATTTTTTTCTCGAAAACGGTCATTTTCTGCAATATCGGATAGTGCTCGATCCAGTGACGGTCGCCGTCCGGCTCCTGGAGCTGGAGGGGATGTCGACTGTAGTTCCTCCACCTGACCAGGAGTTTGGGGTCGTGGCCGAAGAGAGTTTCCCCGAAGACGCGATCGACTTCATTGATGCCGTGGTCGAGGAAAATTGCGCCCATCAATGCTTCGAAGGAGTTTGCCATCGCGTGCTTCAGCTCCAAATCGTGGCAAAGGTCGGAACCGTGGGCGTAGAGCATGAACTCATCGAGTTGTAGTTTCTGAAGCATTAACGAAATAGGGAGTCAAGATGCAGGTTTTCCTCAGACGAGTGGGATTCCAGCCTCTCTCCGACGAGAGAGGAACCCCGGATCGCGCGACATGGGTGTGTTTTCCACGAACCTTGGCGAGGATGGCCAGATGCTGGTTCTGCACAAGCGCCGCTCTGTACGTCGCCAGCCCCCCTTCTTCGACCTCGGGGAACATGTGGAACAGATGTATCGACGATAGGAACTCGATAACGGCATCGCCCAGGAACTCGAGACGTTCGTAATGGTGCATTGTCGATGCGGTTTCGATGTCCTTCGCCAAACGAGACATGATGGACAAGAGCATCTTGATCCCTGAATAGCATATCCTTTAGGTCGTCATTCCTCCTCGAGAAACTCTATTCGCAAGATATTTCGAGCCTTGTGAGAGCAGATTGAAATTACAGCTCTTTCGATAGCTCTCCTCTGGCTCATCAGTTTAGGCTAGGTACAGGTGATCGCGCAGCGATCCCGGTCTCCGAATAACTTTTTTCGCGGCGATCATTGCCGCGTTGAGAGAGGGGACCGGTGCGAGGTGGGCGCCACTGCAATCGCTTGAATATCGACTGGCACATACAACCTCAATTGAGGACCCTGATTCCCCGACGAGAACCTTCCGAATCAAATTATCCGGCGAATAGTATCCACCAGCCTCGGATGGCTGCCCCCACACTCACATACGACCTCCCTTCCCCAACTTTCGTTTTCGATCCGATAGTCTCACCAGAGGAAATTGAGCCGCTCGATATGAGTCGGTGCGAGTGGTTGTAAGTACGGCGAAATTATCAAGCTAAGAAGGCGAAACTAACTCGATAAGAAGCTCTACGGGAGGTCACTCAAAACTCTCGAAAAATAGAGGTCATAGAGCAATTATTGGTGAGAAATCCGAGGCCCACTGATGTAGACCGAGGCCCGCCGAGCAGCAGATTTGGCGGAGAAAGCAATCTCACATTGGCTGAATTTCCACGGGGCGTGAGGAGACAAAGTCCCGAGACCGCCGGAATTCGGCCTCGCAGGATCGTACTCCCCAAGGATCCCGATGCCAGACTTCTGATGCCAATGAAACGAAACAGAGCCTGGTATCGGGTCCAGAGAGGAATATTGGAGTGGTATCAGTAGTTGTTGTAGGCAGTCATGACAGACAAGATTGCAACCATCCTGGTCATCGTCAAAGTTATCCTACTGCAGATTCCTGACGACTGGAAGTCACTATGCGACCAAATATGAGTGGACTGGTGCTCGCATTGTACAGTCCTCCCCAACTTTAGTCCATAATGTTGGAAACTCGGAGCGACAGGTAGATTTTGTGGAGTCCAGTCAACGTGCCCATGCGTGCAGGTCGTTTGGTCGGTCACTTCATGGATCAGTCAGCACCAAGCGACGGTTTAGACACGCTTAGCCCTCGAAATCCGGAGTTTACGTCAAACAACAGCAAGAATGACGGCTGCTCCGCGAGCGCCCTTAACGGGGTATATTGATCTTACCTCGTTTCCTCGAGTATAAATACAAGACTCTCCGGTCCCCATACTTCGGTTGACGCATTCCGCAGTTGCTCATGGCGTTTCGCGCGTGATCTGGATTCGTCCCGAAGTTCTCCCTGTACGACGGATGCGTGAGCGCCAGCTGCGAATGAGGAAATATATCTGTCAGGAAAAAATTTGAGCCCTGCCGACGCAGGAGAAGGAGTCCCGAAACTCCGGAATCCTCACCTGTAACAGAAGCCGGTCGTTGAACTTGAGCTTGAGATTTTTCTCCAATTCGTGGAGGGACCGATGGAATCGTAGATGCCCAATCAGCACCGGAATGATGAGGGCGTGCTGAACTACGTCTGATCGGATTCCTGTCCGGAGGAATCCAGCGGAACTCGCGACGACGGTCACGTCCCGTTTCAGATCTTTGGCTTGTTTCAGTTCCATGACAGCTTTCTCTTTTTTGGCAAGCTTTGCCTTGTCTCGATAATCGACCCTCGGTTTCGTGGCGAGATACTTCTTGAATTTCGTCAAATCTTTAAACGCTTTCTGATACTGCGGGTTCCCGGCGTAGCTGAGTTGAGCGGGACGCATGCCGAAGTGGATGATCTCCGGGAACTCGGTGGCTTTTTCGAGCGAGTTCTCCCGGTCTAGCTGATCGACTCTCATTGCACAGGGTTTCATTCCGGGTTTCACAACAATTTGAGCTTTGACATTTGTTTCGACATAGTCGATGTAGTCATTGTCGGAGAACCTCACGAGACGCGGAATTGCTTCCGCCGGGACTAGGGGCTTGCTATTCCTCAGGAGGTGATGGATTACGTAGTTGAGCGAGAGAAGTTCCTTGCCCTTCTCAACCAGCGGCCGAACGAATCTCGGCATCAAGTGGAATTGGGGGCAACCCCCATCTTGGTCGTTGAGCTTCCAATTCACATCGACGAGCTCGAGTATTTCTTTGAATAGATATTCTGTGAGCAGATCGAGCCCTCCCACAGTGAAGTTATCCGGGCACTCTTCGGGAATGTAGGCGATCAAATACTCTATGTTATAACGGATTATCCGGCAAGAGGGCAAATTCTCGGGGAGCTTATAATGCGAGAACAGTGAGAATCCCTCGAAAATATACTCTTGCTTATCGTGCTTGATCACAGTCGGGAATTTCTTCAGCACAAAGTTCGTCTTAGGACTGATAAAAATGCGATAATGGAATAATTTATCCGCATTGTTCAGGTTCGGGTCACAAGCCGGGTTCGGCGCCGTTTCTCCTGGGAAACAGTTGTGACGGATACCCGACCGGCGAGATTTTATACTGCAGCGGCACAATGGTCCGTCGTTCATCTGGAAGATGTGGAGGATCGAATTAGCTCGCAGCGAATTCGCTGGGGGCGTACATAAGGGTTAACGTTGCTCGCTCGCTCCATCCCTCACCTCTCCGGAGTCATTGAACCAGAGTTCTTCGTGTAAACGATACGGATGCTGTTTCTTGATTTCGAGCTCAGTCAAATTCTCTTCGTCATCTGAGCTGCACCAATCGCTCTCGGAGCTACTATCGCTGTCTTCACTCGTTAGGACCAAGACCGGTTTCGTGAACTTCTGGTCGTGCCTATGATGCATCACTTTCGGTTTCTTTTTGAAGTGCATACAGATGTGGGGCTTGCGTTTCGGTCTTTCGTAAGGTTTCTGGGTGGCTTTGGCTCTCTCGTTCCTTTTCAGTAGTGTTTCGCCGAACTCCTCCAGCATCTTGTTGAAACGCTCAGTACCGCAGCACATTTCCTGTGGAAGAGGCGAGCGATGAGAGCCTCGCGGCGAAAAAAAATTGGCTGTCAATATGATCAATGGAAGCCACCTCCATCGAGTCCTGGGCTTATGTGTTCTATTCCCTAAACGATAAGACATACTCTGTTTCATGTACGTTCGTATGAATATCCATGCGAATTCCTTGAACGTAACCCGAAAGTTTTGGATTCTACTCACACCCTGACGTTTGAAGTAAACTTCTGCGGCCAAACACCGCGTGTAATTGGCGATTTCCATCCGATAATCGTCCTCTGAGAGTTCCGGAACTTTCTCGCTCTCGTCTTCGGAAGAATAATTGTCCGACGAGAAACGAAGATCGTCCTCAGTCTTGTTCGAGGCGGACTTTTTGCTGCGACTGTTTTCTTCTCTGGCATCTCTCCTCGAGCGACCTTCGGCGGCTCTGTTCGGGCTCTTCCGGGACTCTTTCGATCGATTATCCCTCGCTCTATACGCAGCAGGCGGCGAAGAACTCCTGCGTCGCCTGCTGCGGTCGCGACTCCGACTGCGACTCCTACTCCTAGCTCTTTTCACGTACTGTTTACTCTTCGGAGGCGGTGTCCTCGAACGTCGGCGTCGCCGATTCCTATCCTCATCCAGTCTCCTGAAACATCATGATTCTTTGAGCTCGGATATATTCGATATAGTATTCTGTGATCGGTCAACGGCTGGAACTCTCCGGACGCAGCGCATACTTGTAATCCTCGTATTTGTTGTTGGTAGACCTATAGCGATCGTCAGCATCACGCTTCGGGGTGACCTCTGGTTGAGATCGGGGAGTCGGCAGGTTGGCAGACGCTGCTGGATAATGAATCTGATTGTTTTGGAGGTTCTGAGCCGCGTGACTATTGTATCGCGGTGTCTGACAGGCGGGTCCAGCAGCGGTGTGACCGCCCGCTACGTTCGCAGCTTGCTGTGCAAGCTGGGGCCATTGCAGGAGTGCGTTCGGTACAGGGGCTAGAAAGGGCGATGCTCTCAGAAAGCTTTCCCCTTTACGACGGTCCTTCTCGTTCGGAAGCTTCTCTTGATTTAAATGCTATAATGCCGGAGCCATTTTGAACTCACGGAGAGGTGTTTGAAGTGGCAGCATGTTGTTCATTAGGTTCATGGCACCTTGGTAGTAGGCTTGCTGGAGAATGCTCTCGTAGCCGGGAATTTGCACCTCTGGCGGCAAAACCATGGGAGGGACCTGCGGCAGCATCGGGAAAGGCGTCCCTGGAGACGGTATAGCCAGGGGATTAACGACCACAGAGGGATGAGCTCCATAGAAGGGAGCGTTCCCATTTTGAGAGCCGTTGTTATACATCTGGAACGAATTGTTGTTTGGGATAGGTTCTAGCATCTGGGAGAATGTTGAATTCCGTTTCTGGATCTCCGCGCGTACGTTCATTCGGGGGATCCCGAGAGATTAATCCCAAGAAAACTCTCATCGAGACTATGGTTCCGGAGAACAGAGCCATGCCGGGACTGAGCTTTTTCTCTGAGGAGAGGGATTTTCTCGACGCTCAGGGCTCGGGAAACTAGACGTCCCATCTCTACCGGACTGTGGCCGCCAGCGAGCTCGCTTCCGCTCCGATCTTTCAATATCGGAGCAGGGCTCCAAGTAGAGCCTAATCGGAACCTCACGACCGGCCCTTAAAGCAGAGGTATCAATGGCTCCGCGTCGTAAGGAGATTTCGATCCCGTCGACGCTACGACAGCTTCACGCACAGGGGGAGGGACATCAATCGAACTAGGGAGTGCATGCTCCGGGGATTTCTCTTTCAACCTTACCTCGAATAAATTTATCCAATCGAGAATTCGATGGGCTCTGAGCGGGCGCAGTTCTGGGACCCCTCATGCGAACGAAGAATCCATAACGTTCCCGGGAAATCGCCGAATTTCAGCGAATTGTGGGCGGCGATCTTGAATCCAGCGACCAGTGAGCGCTCTGACCACGGAGTGCTCACAGTGCTCATATAATAGGAAAACAAACGTCGCCACCAGAGAGAGAGTGAGCTGCCCGCCAAAATTCGAATCAGGAAGTCCTACGGAAGAGGCATCATTGAGTTCTCGTCTTCTCAAGAGCCATGATACCTACCTCCAATGCCGAGAAGAAGAACGAGCTGAGTACCCTTCGTCGTTGAGGACCTCGCTCATTATCGCTGAGAGCACACAAATCTACAAGGTCTCTCTCCCTCAATCATCAATCATTACATCCGGGACATGTGGAGGACACCGGGGCATAGGATTTGGAGCCTAATGTTTCTTCAATATTGTAATGGAGCCGATATTCTGCGCCCGGGAATTGGGAGGGCATTGACATTCGACAACATGAGGATCACTCGATTCGGATGATTCGGAGGAAAACTCGAGGCTGTTTTGCCCCGGGAACCTCGGTGTGGGAAGGCTGCTCTGGGCCCGGAAGCCATCTCGAAAACGGTAGACAGCTCGCTGGAGAAAGCCCTTATGCTTTTCGCATTGTCTGGGAGCTCATGACGCGCGGCGTGTCATGGCACGCGCCCTCTCGTGCTGCGTCAGACATGTGTAGACGCGGTTTCACCTTACGTCGGCATCTGAACGAAGGAGTATGGACCGATCAAGCCAAATATCCAATCAGCATGAGATCGACGAGGAGAAATAGGATCTCTCTCTTTCAATCCCGGGGGAGCGGGAGTACGAGAGGCGGAGCCACCGTACGAGGCATGATCGATTCGAAGGTTGAAATATCAAGGACGGAATACAGGAAGCGAACTCATTTTCCAGGAGGCAATCGGTTCTTAGCCGCCGAACCCCATGGATCCTAGCAGAACGTGTAGCCACGGCCGCCCTCCTTGTCGACGTAGGCAAGGAAGAAAGGAAAAAGCGACCTAAAGACATAGAGCCAAGAATGCTCCAATTTTCGAAATGTTCAGCGGTCTCCGGCTGCCATGTATGCACCAGAGTTATGCGGAAACCAGATGCAGTAGAACCTCCTTATTACGGACCCGGATATAATGGACTTTTCTGGCGGTCCCGACCAAGTCCCTATAGTTTACCATGTTGAGAGAGCCGGATAGAGCAAACTCGGATATAACGGACTTCCGGTTACAGCGGACCTTTCCCGGAGTCCGCATCCCATAGTGCTCCGTATACTTAGTACGGCTACAACGGACCGATCCTCCGGTATTCGAGTGTGACAGCCGTTGCAGTCTTTCAGTGCTCGAATTGTTCCCATCATCAGAAGTGCACATGATTCGCGAGTGCACGGTTCGGCTGGCTCATAATTACAAGCGGAACGCGGAACTGCTCACAAACTTAGAGCAGTTGCTTATCGAACCTGCCGAGTCGACTTGGATGAGTTCTCAGGATGTCCGATGAAGTGAAACGGAAAGCGCTCAGCATCGATTCGGAAATTACAGTCCTCGATGAGACGATGCAACGATACTTTTCGACATTGAGAAGTTAATCGAGTATCGAAGCAATCACACCCGACAAGCGAGTATTCGCGCTTTCTTCAACAATAAAGAGTGAGACCATCTGTACACTTCGTGGGGCGCTTTCTCGTATTAGAGTCCACGAAACTTACCACGTCCATCATCGGCGGAGAGCGATGATCAAGCCTATTGAGAACTCTGAGAGTGCTCATAGGCTACCCAAGATCCTTGGCCGGATATAAGGGACTCCGGTTACAACACACTTTCGGGTGGTCCCTTGGAGTCCGTTATAACGAGGTTCTACTGTATGATGAAGTTCCTTTCGACGAACTAGCTGAATGCGCTGAATTTCGATGGAATTATGAATTCGAAAGGACATTAGAATCGCCCCGAGAATTGGGCTGCAGGCGCCCAGATACATGCCTAGCAGTATCGTACCTTAATTCCACCAATCTTCTGGATTCTTGAGTCTCTTTCTCCAATTTCTGCAGAGCTCTAATCGATTCATCCCCGAGAAACCCAGAATCACCCGCTCTAGAGGAACCTGAGAATCTTCCCCGAGAGAGAGGAGCAGCGGAGGGTTTTTTCGTACTCACTGAGAAACTGACTGCGATTCTTGAAATGGAGAGCTTCACGCCGTGGGGGTTGAAGGCTCCGGTCCTTACAGTCGATCCGTATGAAGAGATCTCCAATCCGTTGCTAGGTCTATGTTCGACTAGGAGGGCCAGCCGAACACATTCATCAGGCGCAAGACTGGGGCTTATCTACGGGTCCGAAGCGTACTTCTGTCATCCATTCTCGGGGATCCGCTTCAAACGTGCGCCCGAGATCCCATCTCACGGGCAAATGAACCTGCTCATGATATTACGGCTCGGTCCTCGGCGATCTGACGTCGGCGTCGCTCTCAGGGGTGGCCATTGAGACGCAGCGACTGAGGTCAGGAATGAATCAAACGCCGAGACGCGTGGGGATAGCTACTGATCGGAACCTCATCCCACAGCATTCAAGCTGCCAATCAGATGGGGTCTTCGCCGAAAACCGCTGTATCCCTCGCGTTGGCGACCTCTGCGCCTTGAGTAGCGTCGCGTCGCCTACTCCCACCTAACTTGGCAGGCTTTACGGGAGTTGATGCCTAAGCCGAGGATAAGGTCGGCCTGAACTCAGACCGGTGTCCAACTCAGAGCGTCGGGATCGTCGAGCGTCCCGAATCCTCAGGGGTGAGTACGAGCCTGTTGTGAACCAGGAGATGACCACCATGTGATCCGCGCTCCGCATCGACGAGTCCGACAACGATAATGTGGACGTGGGTCGTTCGGACGTTGAGCAGCAGTGAATAGCATGTTTTCTATGTGGCATCCGGGTCCCGTTTCGCATTGCTTTGTGGAGTGCTGTGCAGTGTTGACTGAAATGCACTGCGTCTATCTGTTCGCCCGTTTGTCCGTCCGCTCGTTCGTCCATCTGTCCATCCGACCGTTCCTCCGACCGGCCAGCCGTTCGTCGCTCGCTCGCACCTTCGTTAGTTCGTTCGCTGGCGCGCTCGTTCGTTCGTTCCCGGTCTATCTATGTGTGTTCAAAGCTCCCCACCCAGCGTTTCGTGAAGCGTGAAGTGTGGACCATGCTTCAGACGACGCTCACATGGAGGCGCTGTCGTCGTTCCGTCGACCACTTCTGCTTCTGGGACGTCAACACGGCAAGAGCCGCAACGCCGAACACCAAAGCTGTTGGTTCCAACTTCAGCTGATACCGAGGATACGTTCTACAGTCCGTACAAGATTCGATTCGTCTGCTGACTGGCGAGAACCTAGTTCTATAGGACTTTCCGAGGGCTAGTTCGACGTTCGGTACGTAGTGCGTTGGAGTTTCGTGTTCGAAGGATCTGGTGCTTCGGTGGAGTAGTTCAAGAAGGTGAATCAGTGCAACGATGGACCCCATTGGACTGAAACCGTGTGCTCACCACTCGGATAAATCGCTCCGTGCTTTCAGTGCTTTTAGATACTGAGCCCAATTTTTCTTTGACACGGCCTCCAGGGAGGAGCCTCGCCCCATCAAAAAATTCTTTGTCGAGAAACCTTTCCCTGCTCGGATTTATCTCTAGTCCGCCCGAGTGATCTTCCTGGTTGCCGCTGCCGGTCGGCTGTCGGGATGGATGTCCCAGAACTAGACGACTGGAAAATATATTTGACAGCTTTTTATCAGTGATAGCGTGTCCAGCTCTCGCATGTCACACGGCGGCCCTTAAATGCTCAGGATGCGAGAAAAGCTCGACAATCGAGCAGCACAGTCGACTTTCTATCGCAGAGCCGATTTTTTTCTTTGACGGACATGAGTCTCGCGACGGGGTACCATCCTATGAGCTGTGTCCCCTCAGACGTCCTGCCGATTAGCTTCGGACACTAGATCCGATCGAAGTGTCGACCTGTGCGTCTTTCCGTAGTCCTTCGATCACTCAACAGCTCGAGATAAAGCTGAATCGTCATAGACAGGAATATTGCTCGGACGTAGTAAATACCGAACAGGCTCGAGGGTGGAATTCCTTCGAGAACTCCCTGGGAGGTCCGATAAGGCTCAGATGTAGAGTATTACAAAACACGAATCCTTTATCTTTCTCACTAATGGTGTCTCCGAACAGTTGGTCACAATGCGACTCCTGAGGACCATCTACAAGTAACAACGAGCAGGTTAGTGTCCACTCGAGTGAATAGATGGATCTCGCTAGATATTCGTAGGCAGTACGAACATGCAGCTCATAGAATGATTCGCGGATAATCACGATTGTAAGAATGGGGCGCGATCGCTGCATCAGATTAGAAAGAATAATGCGCTTAGCGAACATCGGTGGGCCGTTCGCCAATCGATAAAATTCGACTCTCAACGCACTGCTCGAGATCTTTGTTTCTGTGCCACCAAGCAGGCATGGAATCCGGTACGGATTCCGGCACATCACGAGAGCTTTCGCTTCACGAGAATAGCTAAGGAGGCGGCATGACATAATGCTGCAAAACTCGAACTACGGATTCCCACGGCGAAAGCAAAGATTTCCCCCATTCCATCCTTAAGGCTAACTGTTGCTCGATATCGGCGTCCGAGCGAAGAATGTTCGGAGGTGTCAACCCAGGAGATTCGAGTCCCCTGATCTTCCGATACGCGATAGAGTTCTCAGCTCCGGCGCAGCCTCCCCACCTCTATGGTACCGTGTTGAGATCTAGAGAGATCGAATGGAGTCATCTGGGACCGATCCCATGGATGAGATTTGATCACCTGGTCCTTGATCGGGAGCGTCACACCGATGCGATGGGCTTCCAAAAGCTTTGCCGCATGGCAACGACGGGATACTCCACGTGCCGCTCGAGCATATGTTCTGTTCAATGGTGTGGATTTAAATATGAAAAGCTTACAGCTGCAAACAGTCACTCGATATGACGGTCGCTTCGTTCACGACCCATCACATATCGGAGTATCAGATATCGGAATCAGAACGGCTCCTGAGAGAAGTCTTATTTTTGGTTGGTTCGATTCCGGGCACTTCCGACTGATCGTCGAAGTCGGCGGGAATCCCGTGGAATCATCGTGAGATATTCTGTGGACTCCCTGATTCTATCGACGAAGTTCGCAACCCCCCTCCGTGGCTCGGGCTGCGGAAATATGCATTCATCGAGCTCCAGTTCTCCCTCGCGATTAAATATCATCAAGCGCAGCCATCGGTGACTCATGCGGCAAGGGGAGCTGGCATAAGGCATACATGTCATCGACCGACTTACCGTCCTGAGTAGGTCTAGCTCGGACAGGTAATGCGATATGTAGTCGACTCCGTCAAACGGTCATGGAAGAAAGCGGTCGGTTCCCCGTGGCCTGTTCCCTTGGAAAAGTGTCTTGGGGGAAATTGTGAACTATTCCGTTGAAAATTCGGAAGTTCTCCTTCGCAACCAAAAGAAGTCGACGCGTTTTCTCGTTTCTTGTTGACAGCTCTTCGTGGTAATGCTTGTGTTTCCGCGCTGCGTTCAGATGCTTACGCGACGGGCTTGCGATTTTTCGGTTTTAATTTGAATTCGAGCCGCTCCGTGGAGGAACGACGTCGCTTCCTAGCATTGTCTTCTAAATTGGCGTATTCTAGATTTTCACTCAGACGGCCAGGCAGCTGGTCTGCAAGTCGCTTTATTTGACACCTTGACAACTTTTGCCAGCGACAGTAGCCGCAAGTATGGAACGGAATGCGACACCGTCCGGCCTGAAGGCATCGCATATTTTTTTCGGTCGTTTGCCTCTCGAGGGAGAAATGTACCAACTGAGTCACGCTGCACATAGCGTTGTCATTGGGCTTTTGTCAGAATTTTTAGGAATCCACGAGCACCATCGCTGGCGGCTCTACAGAAAAACCGCGTCAGATGTACGTCGCAACAAGGAGGCTAACGGTAAACTCTCGGCGGAAATATATCGCTTGCGGGGGCGTTTGTTTGCGGCCGCTCCAGCAACCAGACGGTAGTCGGTGGTGGCGAAGACCGCCGACCGGCGGAATGGAAAGACGATCATTTACGCGTGTCTTTACTCTCACACTTTTTCGGGTTGCCGCTTCTTTCTCTCCCCACTCGGCCACGATGGATCGATTTCGGTGAAAAGACTTGCGAAACACGATGCCCCAGAACGCGGCTCTCCTCTGAACCATCGGAGCATCGCATGTTTTCTCATTCCACGTTTGGGCGTGGAAAATCCAGGAACCATGCTCCGGCAGAAGAACAAATCAAAGGCGAAATAACGGTCCTCCGGGGATCGTGGAGTACCACCCCTCAGACGACACTTTGGAATATTCGTGTCTGTCACCAGAACGTCCGACGAAGATTCGGTTCTGATTTCTCATGCTTAGAAGAACATTAGAGCTATCCGGCACGGGGGGAGAATGCGGGAAATGATTTCCCAAAGTCCTCTCGGGGCGACCGGGACTGAAGAAATTTAATGTGGCGCGGAAATCAAAGAGGAGATACCGCGCGCCGAACTTGGACCCAGCCAGAATTCAGTCATCGGGAGAGACATTAAAGAGCGATAGAATATTCTGGCAATATTGTCCTTTGAACATTGTGTGACCTGACGGCCGACTATATGCATTCCGGAGCCATTCAGCGAGCACGGAACGACGAGCCTGCCGCTGCCATCCGCAGAATCCATGCAGAACCCGTCTACCGACACTGCGCGGGATAAAAAAAAAAACAAATGCAAAAACCGCTGACCAAAACTGGTGGAATGGTGGAGATAGGAGTGGAGCGGACTCATCTGATTTGTGGAGCCGTTCGAAATAAAATTCGACCGAGAATTAGTTCTGCGATCACTGATTGGAAGACCCGTTCCCCCCGATCGGATTGGAAACCACCAAATGAGCTCAATGCAACGCGAGGCTTGCCTAACTGGTGTGCGAAAATATCATAGTTATCCGCCGGCTCGATAGTCCGGGAATGTTTCAATGAATCATTCCCTCTTTGCTTCCTGTCGAACGACCTGCGCTGATTCAGAGCTCGAATATATGCTATCGGAGAGATTCCCTGGAGTCCCGTCTTCGAAAATAATGAATAGTGACTCTTGGGCGCGGGGCTCGGACCGCAGAACATTCCATCTCCTGGTCAACGGATTTCGCAGTCCTCGAAATTCTCTGCAGTTGTTCCATCATCCTCAATTTCCACACGAGGTTCACTTAAAATGTTACCCGACCTGTCTCTATGTCAGTAGATTTCCCTTAAGGAGGAGGTATACTTTAGAAGTCCTTCGATTTCCGCAGGATCGCCGCAGGAATTCGAAAGACGAATGAAGTAGCGCGGATCCCCGTGGAGATGAGAAGCTTCTCCTCAGCCTTCGGTCCGGGGTCGGGATTCCCTCCGTGGTTACCGATGCGATCGAAATCCCTCGATTGAATCGAATATGCCGGCTATTTACATCTCATTCACTCACTCAGTCAGTCAATGTGTCGACGATTCGATACTCTCTCGGGCACATCGAAAGCGGCAGTATTTTCGGCGATTTTTCTCCATCCCATCCGATGACGCGACTCAAGCTGAAACGAGGACTTGGAACTGTCAAACGGTGCTGGCTGAATCCATCGAGAAGCCATGCAGAGTATCGGGTGCGAAATACTTGAATTCCTTCTCGGCCCACCGAGAAGGAATCGACTGGAAGTGGGCGGACAGCGGATCTCATTCAGCGCCGAATGCCAAGTCTTCTTCAGAAGATTCTCCTCGCTCCAGAATGATTTATCATATCACCACCGCCATCGGTTGTAGCAAGCATCAAAGCAATAGCGATCGATGGATCGCATTGATAAAGTCGGTTCAATTGGATTCAATCTGTAGAGCGACATAAACCACGCGGACTCATTGACCCGGGTCCGTTGCATGCGTCGCTACACCCCAATCGGAATCAAACGAATCTCGCTCTGGATCTTCAACAACCTCTTCGGGTCGAGCGCCGACACGGAATGCGCGATCTTGTCAAGGGTGATTCAATTTTTCAACACCTTCATGCCTGCCGATCCTTGAAGCACTTGGTGGCAGCCCGCGTCTCAACTTCGGAGGCTGCCTCGGAATGCGAGCGAACTTTTCGGTTGAGCCCCGGAAGCTCCCGAGTAGTTCTTGAAGTAGGTGATGGGCTTTGCCGCTCGCGGTGGGGAATGAAATAGGAATCGATTTCTAGCCCGCGACATTCCTGAGGGTAACCACCGGGCGTCACATCTCCCGGAGTCGGTTTCCTTCCCGATGTTGACTTCCACGGTTTACGCCGTCGACGCGGGACATATCTGGATACTCTCGACGATGGCACAATCCTTGTGCGATCGGCGGGCTCCGCCGCACGAAAAATTTGATCGGAAAACTCCCGGACCCTTTCCGTCAGAGCTCTTCGCTTCTGAGTTCGTGCTGAGTTCTAGCTCGAGGTACCAGCCGCCAGAAGAGGAGGCCAAGCAGACAGAGCGCCGATTATACCCCTTGGAGCTCGAACGATTTCTGCGGTCTCGGAACACCGCAATTCCATGAGCGAGGTACCCGTCGCTGCGTGAAGATTATCTCGTTTAGGTAGGCGACTCGAGCCACCGATATCCAGGAATTATGGTCTGATGGAATCGAGTTATGCCCAGTACTGGCAAAGAATAACGTGACTTCTACCGACCGCGTGTGCCCGACAAGCTCTCTGTCACAAAAGCAACACGATATCCGTGACAGCAGCGGCAGCAGCATCGGAAGAGGTCCCAGTGGTTCGCCGCAAAGTAAGGACTCGTCGGAACGATTCCATGTCGAATGGGAGCTTTCGGTGATAGCGCCTTATTGCAGCTTGACGGCGATTCAGTCGAAATGGAAAACGAAACATTCGTCTCTTTTTCGGGGAGCCGAGCCCGGGATCCTCTGCGTACATGAAGAGTGTTCGACTGCACAGCTCGAAACTGAAACTATTTCCGTCATCGATTCTCGGTGCAGAAAAAGGTGACGAGACCCAGTTCCATAAGCGATCGACTTCGCGCTGATAATATTGTATGACATTCTGCTGGCATTACGGAGCTGTCGAATTCACCTGAACAGGCTTCCGTGTGGCACCAGCCTCGTTTCAACCAGCATCTGAAGAATGAGTTCGGAAAAAATCGCCGCAATGAAGAAAGAAGTAACGACGTTTCCTACAGTTCAAAAACCGCGGGCTGTCGTTTTGACCGCGCTCACTTAGTCGGGAGTACTTAAAAATATAGCTTCCGTCACAGGCCTTGCAGAACGGCGTTACGTTTTGCGCTTTTTGAAGCTTGCGGCAAGTTCTGCATCAGAGACTTCTAAGGGGGGATTACGCCCAGAGGTTTCCCCCGCAACAGGAGCTCTGTACGGAAATGACATCCTCCCGAGATGAGCTAGCCCTAGATGACGGATCTAACAAGCTTTGACGGACTTCTTGCTCCGATCCGGGAGCTCCTTCAACAACCTCGCCGATCGGAAACGCTGCGGACATTGAACAGTCTTTATCTTCCATTCCTTGGATACAGACCGTTAATGCGAAGCTATAGCTTTGATTCGTCGACTTCCGCCCGGATACCCAGAATATAAAGCCTATTGAGAATTCTCGATGCGTCTATCCAACCAGCGCTGAGTCAGTCGCTCACCAGTCGATTCTGACGGCGAGCTGGAACGAGCGCCATGGGCGCCGAGACGCCAGGGACAGGAGACGTCGGTCAGTTTTGAAACTGCGCGCGCTGCACCGAATCCCCGACACGCGCCACTTGCCATCATGGCTCGAACTCGACACAAGCGCTGTTCCGAAGCAGAAAAACAACATAGTCATCAAGATGGCACTCATGAGGGATGCAATTTTCCACAGTGAGGGTTTTGATCCTTCTTCCCAAATGTCACCGTGTGCAGAAACGAGGAATCAATCACTGGTGGCTCCTAGACAGAGAACCCAAGAGCCGACGTACATGAGTGGGTCCGTGATAGGACTATGCTACGAAAACGGTGTCCTGTTGGCCGCTGACATGGGTGCTACAACGCGATTTACGCGGATTCCCCACCAACCCCGGATCCTCAAAATCAACGAGAACACAATGATCGGAGTCTCGGGCGACTTTGCCGATTTCCAGTACCTGGAGAAAATCATTGAAGCGAAAATGATTGATGAGGAACGTAAGAACGAAGGATTCCAAATGAAGCCCCGGTCTCTGTACGTCTATCTGAGCCGGCTTCTGTATCAAAGACGCAACAACTTCAACCCCTTGTGGACGAATATAATCGTAACCGGTATGCAGGACGGTAAACCATTCATGGGCGTCGTGGACATGATAGGAACTGCTTTCGAAACCAATCTGTACTCGACCGGTTTCGGAAACTACCTCGGCATGGGTGTCATGCGAGAGGCTGTGGAGAAGCACGACGGCAAACTGCCGTTGCAAGCAGCTGTCGAGGCACTTCAGAGCGTCTTGCGAGTTCTTTACTACAGGAACACAGCTGCGTTCCCTGATTATCAGATCGGCAACTGTACAGCTTCGGGAGTCAAGATCGAAGGTCCGATGCGCATCGACAGCGAGTGGGAGATCGCTAAGCATTAACTTCCGTTGGGAAGAGGAATTTTACAGGCCCCCTTGCGCCGGGACGGTGATCCGGAGGTGTCTCGTATGTTCGCGATAACATTTTGGGTTCGAATCCATGGGAAATAAATATATATGGAAGCTTCCGTTTATGAAACGAGCATTCGTTTTCTTTCGGGTTCTGACTATCGTAATTGGAATCATTCTGTACGGAACGCTCGACTTCCCTACCATTCGGAGTACCGATTTTTGAGAATAATTCCTGCGAAAAAGTATACGGTTCTCGGATGAGTTAATTCCTCGGGCATTCGGTTGATCGTTGTGAGTATAATGTACCCTGTAATCTCTTCATGAAAGTTTGGTAACATAGATCTTGATAGATCCACGTCAGGATGAAGTTGTGTCTCACGCAAAGGCGCAAGAGGCGAGAAAATCAGCTGTTCGCTGATGACGAGCGCTCGGAACAACGTGTTCACTCGGATGCAGTCGTGATGACAGCTTCGGAGGTTCGGATGGTCTTTGTGCCCAACTAAATCTGATCCGGGCCCGGAAAAAGGCGGCTGAAGAGCCATCTCCGAATCTCCAGCCATCGGCACGCGGCTTCACCTACACAAAGACATTCTCTGCTACCGGCTGTTGTCGACGACGATTTCTTTACGAAGACCGACGCTTAAGTCCCCCATCATCTGGTGAGCTCAGATGCCGTCGTTGGAGGATTCATCGTGAGAAGTGTAGCACCGCAGGGTGTGGCGGAGTTGAACTTCTTTGAGCTCAATGGCTGTTTCTGTGAGCCATCGGGTTCTCTCTTTCAGTCCGCTGCTCTTCGTCTCAAGCGTCGCAGCCGGAACGTGCGTCCATTGCGATGATCCATGCGATTACGGGGACGGTGCGCCCAGACTCGTTCCATGGAGAGCTAGAGCTTCTGCAGGGGTACGAGCAGTATTTCACCCGACAAGAAAATAATGACATTCGCGAAGCAAACAAAACGATTCACATCGAGAGGTCACGCCCTCCGGGCCTGATCATTGTCTTGTGTTTATGAAGGCGACGACTGGAATCCTCACCGCGATAAGGGCTCTCGTTGTCGCTACCACGCCGACTGGAGGAACCACGCCTTCACACAGACTAACATTGTTTCCTTCCAATCCAAAACTCAGAACCGCGTTGGAAAAGTCTCGGCTGATAGTTTCCAGGAGCTTGAACCGTTCTCTCCCAGCCTGATAATAAATTGAATAAGTCTGCGGAGGGAATTAGTGATGTCAGTGGTCTCATATCTTCCGAAATCTCGCTGCTCGCCACGCGTGAGAACCCGATTCCGGGAACAAATTATCACAAAATTAAAGTCGGCGCTTCTTTTGCCGAGGCTCTCGGCTAGCGAAGTGTTCTCCCCTTGGACTGCAGAATTCTGAGCTCCTTGACTTCGGACTTCAAAAGCGAGGTAATGTCCGGCATAGCAAGTCTTGTTCCGAGCTGAGTTTTCTGCAATATTCGTCGTGGCACGCTTATCCACCGACGGAGAGCTCGAGATTCTCGGACACCGTCTTCGTTAAATGCCTTCCTCGCATCATTACCCTCGTCATGATTTTCTTGTTGTATCATCATTATCATATGAGCCAAGCGATGTCTCAGGTGGGCGTAGGGAAGCAGACAAAGCTCCCGCGATCTTCAACACCAGCTACTCATTTATTACCATGCGATATGTGGGCAGGCGGAGCTGGACGTCTCATTTCAGGAACGCTCCTGATTCATCAAGATGCATGTTTCCCGTCCCGAACGCGTCCAAAAAATATCTGATTTTATTCCTGAACAAACCAAGCGGACAAGTACCGCTCGGTACGGAGTATATCTCTTGGAGGAATGAAAGCTGCGGAGGGAAACCGTCGATCCTATTGCGTCCATACAGTCAAGACACAGAAGGCACCCGAAGCTCTCTGATTTGCTCGTGACTGCTGATTCTGAACAGCATGTAAGGAAGACCGAAAAGAAGAATTTCCGAAATTCTCTGAGGCCGGGGATGAGGTTCAGGCTAGTGGAGTCCCTGTTGGAAGAACGCTTCCGAGGTAGGCCAGAAAGGGACGGGGAAGCTCAGTCACCGCAATGCTCCTGCAGAGTGAGAGGCATGACAAGTTTTTTTTCTCTTCTCGCTCGGACTTCTATCAGTGAAGCCCACATTAATCTACCCAGCGTTCCCCGCATTTTTCTCTCAAGTCTGGTGGTCAGAGGAAGCTCTCAGTTCGCTCACAATGCCGCCTGGACTGATGTTTCATATGAATCTTGTGCATTTGCGCTGGGAACCACGCCTTGATTCGAGATAGCTCGGCAAATCGCCCCCGATGGGAATTACCCCGAGGCCCGATCATCCATGTGCTTCTTCAATCAATTATTTAATTTATCAATTAATTAATTATCACAGGGCTCGGGTGTGTACATTCTGATTCCGAGATCTGCCGGGGTCGAGAGCGATATCACTTATCGGCCCTATCGAACGAAGCCGTCCGGAATCGATGAGGACCTCCCATTTCGAAGAGCTTCGATCTCCGACGCAGTAAAATGTGAAAGAGCTGTGAAGAACAACGGATGCCGTCGCTCAAGACACGCTGTGTGTTTGTGTATCTAACAAGCGGTGAGCAAAGCAGAGAATGCGCAGTGGACGTCTGAAGGGACAACAGCGGGTCGACCCGTCACGACCCCGCTGTTGAGCGATTCTCTGGCGGTGGTGATCGTCATCATCATTGTAATCATCATCACGTTGTTGTCGTCGTCGTCATCGTCGACAAGTCCCACACGGTACTTCCGGCGTTCGGGCCGACAAGCAACAGAGCGGTTGGCTGCTTGCTCGCATACTGGCGGCGTCGTTCGTCGCTCGCTCGTCTGCTCGGAGGGTCGCTTGGTCGACATCGCATTGTCTTGCTCCGCTGCTCTATTCAAAGCGTTTTTTTTCGAAGTCATCTGGGGGAGCGCTCCGCTGCGCGATTAAACGCCGGCTCGCTGTTCTGTCGCTTGACGCTATCCGACAGTGTCGTCCAGACGCACTGAGTCATCTGCTCCTCGGCACGGCTGGAATCTCCTTTACAATAACATCAGAACCCGTACGCCAGTCGGCATCTGCAACAGAAACAGCCCCTGAAGCTCACTTGCTCGACACTTTAGACACCGTAAAAACGGCTTGACCTGAGGAATGTTAGAAATTCTGTATCCGAAATCGAATCCTCGAATCTCATTCGAAAATCGAGACGAGGGAACCTCAATGAGATTCTTGATGACGGTGGTCATGATTCGTTGAAGGAGCATCCGATGATGGATCTCTCCGAAAATGTCGGAAAATTACTTTTTCTGCTCCTTTCCAGAGAGAATCACAAGTCGATACTTGTCCGCTCCGTAAAACGGGCACTTCTGTCCGGCAGAATGAGCATTTTCTAAAACGAACCCGAAGCATATCGTCTGAGCCGTCCAAACAAAAATCGGTTTTTGATTTAACCTGGGATTCCTCTTGGCTCGGCCGCTGCGGGGTCGATCTCCGGTCAACGGGCGGCCAAGTTCGTGTTGGAGGAACATTCGCGTTGTGGCCTGAGGATCCACCTGCTTGCCGCATGCTGCAATTAGGGTCTTGGGAATGCGGCGGAACATTCTTCTGTCGAAATGAAGAGCAAGTCGCCTTGCCTTCTTCATGAGGAAGATTCTGAGGGAGGACTCATGGAGCGAGACTCCAATGTGTGAGATACAGACCGTCACAATATATCAACGATGCCATCGAATGTATCAAAGGGGAGCGTGCTCGAGGGTCGGCATCACACAAAAGAATACTTTGAATTACTCCGATGACTTCTAATGGGTTTGTTCAAAGAATTCAGTTTGGCATTTCCTTCCGCTTCGCGTAGATCGGGAACTCGATAAAGACGGGAAGAAGCTTTTTCTTCGGATCGCTCCGTTTGCTAACCGCATTTTTATTTTTTCTCCTCTTCTCCTTTTCCCGCGAGCGATCCGTTTTCTTTTCCTCATTTGAGAACATTGTTTTTGGTAAGACGATTTCCGTGCGGTATCTCTCTCGAGGATCTGCGTGGGTAGGTGTATTCAGCGAAGAAATACCCTTCGTGCCGAATGCTCGGGCGGGGCTGACACTCAGCGATGATCAAAGCGAGCGAACCCGCTCGTTCAGCAGATAACGTTGATAGAGTACTCCTCTCAGAATCTTCTTCCGAATCTCAGTCGTAATTCCATCTGTTTTTTTCCAGAGCCGACCCGGCGGGGTCTCCTGCAAGATGGTCATCGTCACGAGGGTGAGCGCTCCGTATTTTCCCTTCTCTTTTATATTCTCTCAGACGTGAACGACTCTCTCCGTCGTATCTCATAAGGCTCTCTCAAGTATCCGGCCGGCGGTGTTTGTTCCGATCCTAGGTGCAGAAGCCGAATCGCAGGAAGCTCTCGTGATTCTTTCTTCAATGATCTATCATCATTACCGACTTGCCTCGGCCCGAGACGGTCCTTTCAGCCGCTGCCGGAGAAACTTGGTGCTGTACTTGGTCTTGATTGAGGAGCCGGGTATTCCGGAGCTGGTTTTTGAAATCCATGCGGCTTCGGCCTCGAAAGTGATATTTTCGCGAGACTGCTTGGGAAATTTTAGGGAAAGGAGACTTCTGCCTCGATCTTAGGCTTCTCCACGGCTGGAATTTCTGGCGTACGTGTTAGACGAAAAGTGATCCTATTTCTCTGAGGTCACTCGAGCGGTACCCGTGTGAATGTTTCTCTCTAATCACGATTATGAATCTGTTGGCTGCCGCGCTGAGCTGAACGGGCTCGTTCCTAACTTCTGGAGCAGATCGCGAAATTCAGCTCGGATTTCCCCCAGACTGAGGATCGCGCTTGTGGCTCTGTTCTCCCATATCGGACAGGATTCCGGTATCTCTGTGGAACTCTCTGGCACAGGGTGTGCCAAAGTCACTACACAATAGGATGCAGATTCGATTTCTACATATTACTTGGTCCAGACTCCGAACCCTCATGGCGCGGGGAATGACCATCAGGGAAAAAACCGACCCTCGATTGGCCTATGACTGAGATTGTCATGGTGTGCCGGGAGTTTGGTGCGGCGAGGTTCGACGTCATGGCAAGAAAATTCTGTGCATGCGTCCCCCCCCTCCGACCGGGAATAGCATCATTTGCAGAAGCGACGTATCTCCGATCGGAACTGGCGGAGAAGCCCTTATCCCCGAAATCCGGCTTGCTAGGATTCGATCAGAGACTGCGGAGTCCACAGGCGTTCTGGGCTGTCGATGAATACAATTCATTCGATCATCCATTCCACGATCGATTCTCGCGCTCCCGCAGTAGGCGGGGGGGGGGGAGTCGTGCCAACTCCATCAATGGTTCCGGAAGCGGGAACTCTCGTGAATTTCATATTTGGGTTATATTTATGGGCTGAACGAATGCTAGAAAGAAGAACTCGAGACTCATCTAATGATCGAATATCTTATGCTCAGGGTGACTTCATCTGGATTGAGCCCCAGACAAGGAAGGAATTCGACGTGGCCATCGGAGCTAAGGTCATATCTGCCGAAGGACGCCGCATCCAAATTAGGGATGACGACGGTCAGGAAAACTGGCTTGCTCCTGAGCGCAGGATCAAGGCCATGCACCCCACATCGGTGCAGGGAGTGGAAGACATGATCTCACTCGGTGACTTGCACGAAGCCGGAATCCTCCGCAATCTTCTGATTCGGTATAATGACAACCTTATATACGTGAGTATCGACCTCTCCTTCCCTCTATCAAGGATCAGCTGCATATCAATGGATGGAAATTCCCACCAACTCACGGACGCCAACCTCCCGCATGAATTTGAATGCCTACTCGCTTTCTCGTTCGCAGACTTACACCGGGTCGATTTTGGTCGCAGTCAACCCTTACCAAATTTTACCGATCTACACGGCGGATCAGATTAAAATGTACCGTGAACGGAAGATCGGCGAGCTGCCGCCGCACATTTTCGCCATCGGAGACAACGCTTACGGGAACATGAAACGCTTCCACGTAAACCAGTGTATAATCATTTCGGGGGAGTCGGGTGCGGGCAAAACCGAAAGCACCAAACTAATTCTCCAGTATCTGGCAGCCATATCCGGTCAGCATAGCTGGATAGAGCAGCAGATCCTGGAAGCGAATCCGATACTCGAAGCCTTCGGCAACGCGAAGACGATCCGCAATGACAATTCTAGTCGATTTGGAAAATACATCGATATCCATTTCAATAAAGGCGGTGTGATCGAAGGTGCGCGGATCGAGCAGTACCTGCTGGAAAAGTCTCGCATCGTTTCGCAGGCTCAAGACGAGCGAAACTATCACATTTTCTACTGCATACTTGCCGGATTGAGTCGAGAAGAGAAAGATCGACTGGATCTCCTGGATTGCTCAAAGTACATCTACCTGACCGGCGGCGGGTCGATCACTTGTGAGGGGAGGGACGATGCCCGCGAGTTCAGCGACATCCGTTCCGCGATGAAGGTCCTCATGTTCTCGGACGACGAAATCTGGGACATAATGAAAATTCTCGCCGCTGTCCTCCATCTCGGGAACATACAGTTCAAACCGACGCTCATCAACAATCTGGACGCTGTCGAAATCGTGCGGAGCTCGGCCATACAGAGCGCATCCAAGCTCCTCCAGGTTGAAGTCGGACAGATGACCCAGGCTCTCACTACGAGAACGATATTCGCGCACGGAGATACCGTGGTTTCGAATATGGGCGTCGCGCAGAGCCGGGATGTCCGAGACGCGTTCGTCAAGGGAATCTACGGCAGGATGTTCATTAGAATCGTGAACAAAATCAACGCAGCCATCTACAAACCAAAGCAGTCTTCGCAACACTATCGGACCTCGATCGGGGTGCTCGACATATTCGGTTTCGAGAACTTCAACGTGAACTCCTTCGAACAGTTCTGCATCAACTACGCGAACGAGAATCTCCAACAATTTTTCGTGCAACACATTTTCAAGCTGGAACAGGAGGAATACAATCTCGAAGCGATCAATTGGCAACACATTGAATTCGTCGACAATCAGGAAGCTCTCGACATGATCGCCGTCAAGCCAATGAATATCATGGCTCTCATCGACGAAGAGTCGAAGTTCCCAAAAGGTGAAATTGAGAGGGGAAGCCCGCAGAGTCAGGGGCGATCCCAGGATTTTTTTTTGGGGGGGGCCAGACTAGGTTTTCGGGGGGCCAGAGGTCCAAAATGTTGAGGTACCCTGTAGTCCAGCATTACGCAAAAAGAATTTTGGGGGGGGCCATGGCCTCCTTGGCCCCCCCCCCTCGGGTACGCCACTGCGCAGAGTCGTAGAGATAAGAATTCCCATTCGGAAAGGGAGACTCATTTCCCTGAGCTTGGTCGTCCTGTCTGTAACACAAGGATAACGGAGCTTGTTCCTTCATTCCAGGAACGGACATAACGCTCCTTAACAAGCTCCATAAACAGCATTCGATTAACCGTAATTACCTCAAACCGAAGTCGGACATCAGTACCTCGTTCGGAATGTGTCACTTTGCCGGTGTTGTCGTATACGAGACGAATGGTTTCCTGGAGAAGAATCGAGACACGTTCAGTGCTGACCTCATCCATTTGATACAAATGAGCGAGAATCGTTTCATGCAAAATCTGTTCATCAATGAAGTCAACATGGTAAGTCACCGTCTGCGCTACAGATGCTTCCTCGTCATCGCGACTCTCCATAAAACGACCCCGGCATAGAACTCGGAAACTATTTCGAAAAAATCGTTCAAGTTTCCGAGAATGATTGGAAATTTCCAGGGAACGGACACTCGGAAGAAAACGCCGACCCTGAGCGCTCAATTCAAGCGATCGCTCGACTCTTTGATGAAAGCTCTGAGTCAGTGTCATCCTTATTTCATACGATGCATCAAACCAAATGAATTCAAGAAACCCAAAATGTTCGATCGAGAGCTCTGCTGCAAGCAACTCCGTTACTCGGGTATGATGGAGACCATTCGGATTCGGCGGGCCGGCTATCCTATCCGTCACACGTTCCGTGAATTCGTCGAACGGTATCGCTTCCTCATCCCTGGAGTTCCTCCACCGCACAAGTAAGTTACAGGTACTCGGAGGAATTTCCCCGAGGAAATCCAGCCGCAGAAGGTTTCCCTTCCCGGATCAACTTCTTTTTCTCTGGAAAAGGCGCTCGGCTTTATTGGGGATGCGGGATTTATAAGGCAAGTCCTTTAGAGCAAGGCCCTGTCAGTGGTCAGCAGCTATGCATCACGCAAAGAGCTTTGAGCTGGTTGACGCGCCTGGATACCTAAATCTATGCAGCGTTGAGATCGTCGCTGAGAAGTTGAAGGCACATAAAACTAGCAAACTAAGAAAAAAGGATAGGGACTCGATCTGCGGTTTCGGATGAGACAAATTATTTCATCGTCTTCTTCCTCTTTGCGACGCCGACCGAGAGCTCTGTGTTGTCAGAGAGACAGGATTCGGGCATATCGTGGACTGTGGCATATCGGTCCAAATGGTACTCGTCGGATCTGATAGTTCGACATAGCGGAGGACGGAGGGCATATGCAGATAGAGTCTGGTAGTTGTGAGCAGATCGCAGAAGATTCAGGGTCTCCATCGTCCCATTGAGGTTTGTGATACGGCCCTCAATGAATAGACACCGAAGATGGAGACTTCCAAGGGGGAGAACCCCACATCTACGGAAGAGCTCTGACATCGATTCGCCGGGACTGTTCTGGCCTGTCCTTGAACTCTGTGACCTCCCCCATCGAGCACAGTGTGATTTTGATCGAATCGGGATCCTTGGATTTGCACAGTTCCTTGCTTTGCGTTCTTGTGAGCGGTCTACAGAAAGCCAACTTCGCATCTTTCTTGACGACGTTCGCCGTCTTTAATAATTCGGCTAGGAAAGAGCTGAGGTGATATCGCACCTCGAGCCTGCCATCGCCACCGAGACCGAGCGTCGACAGCGAGAGATCTTTGGCGTTTCGTATCCTCTTGAAAACCTCTGGAGCATCGGTGCATTCTCCCTCTGTCCGAGTCGATATGCCACAATCACTTCCTTTCGGATCCCAGTTTTAGAGAATACTTTGGCAACGATGCTCTCCGAGGTATCCCGTGATTCCTGTGCTGGACGGGGTAAGCCGTATAGGATGAGGTTCTTAGCCTTCACTTCGTGTTCCTTGGGGTTCACTTGATGTTTGAGCTGTGACATCTCGAATTTTGAGCTCATGTTTTCAAGCTCGCCGATCATCACCTGCATACCCGGCACGATTTGGATGATTTATTTAATGCACAGTAATTCAATAAGCAGGGTTTCTCTCTGTCTACCCATCTCTTCATCGATTTGTTCCATCACGGACAACAGCGTATTCTTGAGTTCTCCCCGATCTTCTAGCCTTCTTTTTTCGTGATTTCACTTTGCCGCTTTCAGTACGCGTGCAGTCGTCAAAACGAAACAAAGCAGACCGACTTACTCATGGAACAATGTATTTTTCGCAGGGTCGACTGCCGTCAAGCTACCGCGAAGATCCTGAGGGCGGTGTTGGGAAAATCAGATTTCCAGATTGGGAAAACGAAGGTATTCCTCAAGGATGCGCAGGATCTCTTCCTCGAGCAGGAGAGAGACCGAGTTCTGACGAGGAAAATCTTGGTTCTACAGAAAGCCATCAGGGGCTGGTCAGTTGAGTTTTGGGCGATTCGCTGACTCCGTTACGGAATCGATGCACGAGTCGAGAGCTCAGGGAATTTCAGGCAGTTTCTTTCCTAGAGGCGCATGACCGACAACTCCGGTCCTTTCAGGTACTGGCGGCGTCGATTCGTCCGACAACGAGCCGCAGCTATCGTCATCCAGCAATGGTGGAAAACCAAATTCCAACGGAGAATGTTTCTCAAGCAGATGCGAGGCTTCCAGAGACTTCAGGCTGTTTGGCGAGGGCGCAAGCTTGCTCGCCGCTTCCGACTGCTCAGGGCTAACATCGTGTCGCTCCAGGCTCGATGTCGCGGGATCTTAGTCCGACGTGAGGCCCACCGCAAAATCCGAGCTGTTATCGTTATCCAGAGCTTCATTAGGATGTTAATTTGCAAGAAACTGTAAGTTGACTTTGTCAAGAGTCTCTCTCTTTATCGCGATTCTGGTCAAACTCTTCGATTCGACGTCCGATTTCGTAATCGAGTCATGTCGAGATTCTCAGAATTTCCAATCTGGGTCGAACGTGAATTCTAACAGACCGGGTTCGGTGAAGAACGCGTTCTCTGCTGTCTTCAGTCACCTTTGTCTTCCGATCGGCTCACGGCTTCTGACAAGGATGTGACGCGGGCCGTTCGGATTTTGCTGGCGTTTTGAAGACTTCTTCTTTCTCACACAATCGGCTGAACTTCAGTGCTCAGCAGCGCATCGCGGTCGTCGATGTCAAGTGTTCGATGATGATGATAGTAACGACGACAACAACTATAATTGAGTTTGTTGAGTGGGCGGTCCGGGTCGGGTTGTCTACTTCCTTTCTCTTAGAAGGAGACGGGGTCAAATGGCATCCGTCATTTTGCATTTTGTTTTTTCCTCACCGTCTCAGAACACCGGCGATTGTCTTCACTGACAGCTTGCCAACAAGAGCGAGTGTATCGCGGACACCTCAGTGAGCCTAATCGATTATCGAGAGCGTGTGTTGCATCACGATCGGATACTCGAGGTCCAGGTTAAGTCTCGAGGGTCTGAGATCTCTTCCCCTCCGACGAGTTCCCGATGTCGGATGGCTCGCGCACTTCTCGGTCAGCGGAACTTCGCGAGCACGACCCGAGGTCGGGTGAGAATTCGCACATTTGATTTCAGGTCAAGAATTCCCTGTAGAGCCGCTGCCGAAGTGCTCCTCGTAGACGTTGCTGAAGCGTCGAAACGGGGTGTTGCGAATTTGTGGAAAAATCTGCGGCCCTTATGGCAAAACGGATCGGCGAGCTGTGCGAGGGAGTGCGTCTCTGTGTCAGTGCTTAGATTAATGCACCGTCACTTTCGGTCAGACCTGCCTCGAGGCAGTCTAACCTTAAGCGTGATTAGGACAGCCTCCCTCCCCGTGAGTGTGCGATGCTCCGAAGCGGCGTGTTTCTGTGTGTGCTTGTGTTTCGTCAGTCCTCCGAGCAGAAATCAGTCCATGGCGCATTGTAGTTAGGCGGCCTGTCAGCATGGCGGACAACCTTCCTGTCCTCGCCAATCCCTTCGACAGCTCTATTGTGTACGTTACTCGTGCAGCTGGGAAGCGGCAGTTGTCTGATGAAGCTGATGACTCTGCGACCTTCCATATCCGAGTCCAACGCTTTGTTCCGCATTCTCTCAGAACTGTGAGAACTGTGTTCTCCATTTGTGAATCAGCCGAGATGTCTAGAGACCCAAGAGGCGCTACCCATGTATTAAAGTTCAGATCAAGTGTCAATGAGGGGGATGTGACTTCACTCGCGAGCATCTGCAGTCAGTAGTCCGCGGGCTGAGAATTTTCTTGGAGCGGTTATCGCCTAGGCTACGGAGAATGAGACCTACTTCCCGACATCCAGGAGGAGAATCGGTCTCGCTGTTCTACTGGGCTCGCCCAGTCGGATTTCCCATGACGGGGTCCGTTCTGATTGCGGGCTCCGGCAGCCACCTCCTGTGCCTGGTATCGAATATATATCCATATGGTAAACAATATTTTCTTCTTGCAGATACCAGAGGATGAGGATTGAGCAAGGTGCCCAACTGGAAGCTATGAGGCTTCGCGATCAGGAGGAGATGACGCTCTCGAAACAGTTCGGTCCCAAGAAGGCGAAAGAGATCGCGGAGAAGAAATACAGGTACACTCCGCTCCCTTCCAGTGATATCTCGAAATGCATGCATGAAGAGCTTCAGCATTACATCTATTCCTCGTGCTCAGGGAACGTCTGGCGGCCATCTATAATCGGCAAGTTGAGGAAGACGTTGAGGTTCGCAAGATCCTCGAGATGAAGAAAGCGGCTATTCTGGACGCCGAGAAACGTCAAGATGAGCCCCTCGATGATTCGAAACTCGTAGACGTCATCTTCGACTTCTTGCCGCGAAGCGATTCGGTGAATGAACAGGCCGGCCCGACCGCGTTCAAAGACCTCGAGATGCCACGAGACGCCAATCTCAACTCGGAAGCCGAAGGCTCGATTCCCTCTGTGCCTCAGGATCACTCTGAAGATCTTTCCCAGTACACTTTCCAGAAATTCGCTGCGACGTACTTCCAAGGTAGCAATCGTTCCTAGGTGTTGAAGTTCCGGGTCATTATATTTTCAATCACAGCCTTGAGCAGCGGCTATCGAAGTCCTTGGAGTCGTGGGCCCCTCATGGTCCCCCCATGTATTCTGAGCTTGAATTATGAACCCTGTGGACCCCCTCCCGTAGGATCATACGGGGACCCGAGAATCGCCATGGAGCCTCCGGGGTCCATATGGACTTGAGAACTCCCCCACAGTAACGAGATCAATGATATATTCAAGGATAGAGAACGGCGTCGTTTCAGCGTTTCTGACTTGGCGGAATTCTTTACAGGAGTCCAGACCCACATCTACCAGAAGAAGCCGATCAAGCAGAGTCTTCTGCCTCTCCCGACCCACGGAGATACGATGGCAGCGCTTGCTCTCTGGATCACAATACTTCGTTTCATGGGCGACCTTCCGGAACCGAAGTTTCACGTCATCGATCGGGACAACTCTTCGGTCATGTCCAAGGTGAGATGCCCCGCTCCGTAAGGGGACGATGGGTCCCCGCGGAAGATATTCCGTATGCCAAGTTTGGATCATTTCAAGGGAAATATCTGGGGGAGCCTCAGAGGGCTCGAGCGGTAGGAAATCAGAGAGAGAGCTGCAGCTTCGATTCTCATCATTCCCGCAGGTCACGGCCACCCTCGGCAGGAACTTCACCAAGTCGAAGGAGTTCCAGAACGCCAAGGAGGTCATCGAAAACGGCGCAGAAGTTGGCCAAAGAGAAACAATCAAAGCGAAGAAGTCGATCAGGAACAGACTCGTTTCCTTGACCCTGAAACGGAAGAACAAGATCACAGAAGACATGAGACGCCATCTCCAAGAGGAAGAATTAGCAGCCGACAGCTACTCCCAGTGGCTCGAGGCACGACCGACGTCAAACCTGGAGAAACTGCATTTCATCATCGGTCACGGAATCCTGCGAGAAGAGTTGCGCGACGAAGTCTATTGTCAGATCTGTAAACAGCTGACGGGGAATTCAGAGAAAAATTCCCACGCCAGGGGCTGGGTTCTCCTGTCGTTGTGCGTGGGATGTTTCGCTCCGAGCGACAAATTCGTCAAGTATCTCCTTAATTTCATCCGAGAGGGTCCTCCGGGGTACGCGCCGTATTGCGAAGAGCGTTTACGCCGAACCTTCATGAACGGAACCCGGGGTCAACCACCGTCGTGGTTGGAGCTGCAAGCGACAAAATCGAAGAAGCCTCTAATGTTACCCATCACCTTCATGGACGGGAACACGAAGACCTTGCTGGCAGATTCCGCGACTACCGCAAGGGAACTCTGCAACCAGCTGTCAGATAAAATCGGCTTGCAGGATCGCTTCGGTTTCTCTTTATACATCGCTCTCTTCGACAAAGTTAGTTCTCTCGGCAGTGGCGGAGAACACGTCATGGATGCCATCAGCCAATGTGAACAATACACCAAAGAGCAGGGTGCGCAAGAAAGGAATGCGCCCTGGCGTCTCTTCTTCAGGTGGGCGAAAAAATGTTTTTCTCTCGAAGAGGTATTCGCGCACAATGCATTCACAGATAGGAAAACGTGGAGACTTTTCTCGCTTTTACGACGAAACGACTCTGTGCGTTGCAGGAAAGAAATTTTCGCACCTTGGCACAACCCGATGGAGGACTCGGTCGCCACGAATTTGATCTACCAGCAAGTCATCCGAGGGGTGAAGTTCGGTGAATACAAGTGCGAGAAGGAAGAAGACCTCGCGATGCTCTCAGCCCAACAGTTCTACGTAGAAAATTCCACAAGTACGCCAGCCGTTCTCGCTGTGTCGTCACTGCATTCATGCTAAGGGCCAGAATCTTCCTCCCAATGAGTCTTATCACTCGCGACAATAATCGTTGGTCGATTGCAGGTGCCGAGGCTGAAATCTCTTTGGATCGACTGAGAACTTTGGTGCCAACCTGCATTCCGGACTCCTATCTAGTGTCAGGAGAGCGAGCTCTGGAGCGTTGGACCCATCTGATTTCTCAGGCGTATCGGAAAAGCTACTACCATCGGGAGCGAACCGAACCGTCGAGAGTCAAGGAAGACGTCGTGGATTACGCGAAGTTCAAGTGGCCCTTACTGTTCTCGCGCTTTTATGAAGCTGTGAGACTGTCAGGGCCACCCTTAGCCAAAAATGAAGTGATCGTTGCCATCAATTGGACCGGAGTATATATCGTTGATGAGATGGAGCAGGTCCTGCTGGAGTTATCTTTCCCCGAGATAACCAACGTCGCCAGCCAGAAGTGAGTTCCCTCATTATTTGCATCCTCTCCACTCAGGTTCCCTAGTCAATCCGATCCGAGGAGGGCAAAGAAACGGAATGTATTATCCGCATTCCGTACGGAGCTCCCTCCTGATTATCGCGAGTCTTCCCGCTGCCATAACCTTCGAGACGGCGTCGAGAATAACGTTCGAATTCGGAGCATTCAATTTTCCGTCATGCCCGGAATAATCTTGGCACAACTTGATGAGTGGTCAACATACATGCTCAGCCTCCATCACCGACGTTTTCTTTCCCGGTAGTCTGATAGTCCCGCTCCCGTGATAGATAAAGAAAAATCAGAGCGATCGTTCCGTTCTGATGTACTCATTCTAGTCGGCCTACTATCATCTAGGGGGTCGGATCGGATAGGAATCTTCAGCAGCTAGTTTGAATCAGTTCTCCCCTTCCCGCATAGCTTGTCAGTATTTATTACGGACTTTTTTACACTAGGATCCGACCCAGGCCGATACGCATGTATTCGGAGTCGAACGTGATACAATGTGTAGGTCTCTGACGTAAAGAGGAACGCCATGGAGGTCAGATTCTACGCGAATGATGAGCCGATTATGCACGAGCGAGGCAATGCCCATCGATAAACACTCCCGATCACCAGCTCGGAGCGCCTACGAAAGTGTTGCGTGGCACCATGTTCTCCCGCGATCAGGAATTTCACCTGGGCGGCCTCGCTGGACTGCTTATGGGAGAAGACAGACCTCTAGTCCGCGAAATCGCAGAGCTAGTCGCCGCGTCTTCTGCACGAGTTGGAGGGAACCGATAAGGGCTCCAGGGAGCGCCCGGGGAGTTGTTCGAGAGTCAATCCGATGTTCAGCCCCGGCAAAATCACAATGACTCCGGCGTCGACCATTAGAGTCATGATTATCATCATGGTTGAGATGTTTGCTTCTGGAAATAGTTCACACAAGTCGCTCTGACGGGCATGGAGCTTTACGAGAATAAGAACCGGATTGTTCAAAACTCCTCAAGCGCGACCTCCCAAAAAGTGATGATCGCTCGCTGGTTTTCTTATCCCAACATTCGCCAGCGATCCGTGGACGATGCCTGAGATTGCCCGAGAGGGCTTCCGAATGTTCCTGATCTTCATCATATTCTTCCTTGATGAAAATCTTCGTTGATCTTCGTGAGGTCCAAACTTCGATGACTGCCTGAACCGCCTAAGGAAACTGGATTGCTAGATCAAATGATCAGCTCGAAAAATCCTCGATTGGTTCTTATTCTAAACTGATCACTGAGTACTAGCTTCGAGGACTCAAACTCATTGCAGCCTTCGGATGCCGTGTCCGTCCATCCCTGGTAGCTCCATTTGCCGTCCTATGCAAAGTCTGCCTCCGATTCAAAGCGAGAGGACCGGAACGGGGAAGTGAACTCGTTCCAAAGGGGAAAGTCGATATAAGACGTGGGAGCTACTTTCGATTGGTTTCTCGGGAGTTTAAGGGGTCTTCGAATGTCTAGGGGCTATTCCGTGGAAGGATATTGTCGAATCCGTGTCATGTCGGGTCAACCCTGCCACTTCCTCTATCCCGATGACCTCGCTCTGACTAATCAATCGCGATAATGAGCCAGGCCTTTCCCGGCGTACGGAGTGCGATTCTAGGTTCGGGATCGAAGTTTTCGACTTCGTCGGATTTAGAATTCCCCATGATCCGAACTACCATCACAAGATTCTGCGAAGAAGTCTCCCGTTCCCGATCCGGGAGACAAACGCTAAATCGTTCGTCGCCTCCGTGGTCTCCTAGGGGTTGAGTCTCCTCCGAGAAGCTTATCAGCTGGGTGCCGAATCAGCACTTTTTGTCTTTCGCGTGGCTGATCTTTTGTCTTTTTTGGGTGAGAAGTTGGTGTGGTCGAGCAGACCGAAGAAACGAACCTCAACCCCATTCCATATTTTTCCCATACAAATCAGCGTCTTTGTTGATGCTGTGGAGTTTTTATCCTCCACATTCTCTTTAATTTTATCATCGCTTTCTCTCCGATTCACTTTTTTGAACAGGGACGCGTTTTCGCGGCCAGAAGCCCTTGCCGACTGCGGTAAGCTCTTCCATGGGCTTGTTCTTACCCCGGTTGGCCGTCTCCTTAGCTGCCGCAACGGCTCTTTCGTTTCTCGAACAGCCGCAACAGCAAAGTCGATGATCTTCTGACCAGTCCGTGAGAGCCAAATGTGGCCAGCGCTCGGGCTCGCTTTCGGCTAGCTGACGAACAGGCTGCTGGCAGACGGTCAGGCAGGCAATCACCGTCCCCAATTTTTCCTCTTTTTTTCGCGAGTTTTTTCCCCTCCATGGAGGAAAAAAGAAGCCCGGGCAGTCGCCGATATCAAGTACAGCAGCGGCGGCGACGACAACAAGTTCCGAACACAAATTGTTGTTGTCGTCATCGACCCCGAGGATCACCCGTCTTTTTTTCGCGTCAACTTTGACCACTGACAACGCGCAGATTGGAAATTATAGTGGAAGAAAGAGCAAAAAGAAAACAAGGAAGAAGGTCTGGAAGATATCGACAATGCGGCTCCTCCATTCGCTGACCGTTTAAGGCGTACTCGGGATGAGACACGCGTCCTGAAATACCTGAATTCTCCGCTTGAAAGGAAACCAAAAGCGTACCGATGAGCGCGACCCGCAGCTTTTGGCGGGCGTTAGGATTCCTTAAGACGACTTGGGGAACAGTTTTCAGGATTTGAGGAGGGCCTCTCCCAGAGGACGAGGGCGCCTCGTGATACTCGCGAGCGGAACTCGATCCGTGGTCGATTAGATCTTCTATACACAAACTTGATGCCTCAATTATTTTTTCATAGTAGAAGAAGAATCTCAATCGGATTCGGGATCAGTAAAATGTTTTGGATTCTCTGGCTCATGATTTATGCATACGCATGATTATAACCATGAACGACGAACCCAGTTCTCAGGAAACCTCGTGAGGGCAAAAGTTCCGCTCACGCGCGTAAAGACCGGTGAACGGATAAAGAATCTACTGGTCCATTCGCATGATCCTATCATGTTGAGGTTCTGATTCAATTACCTAGGCCTTTGCCTCCGACATCCTGGTTCAAGCTAGCCCGCCGAGCGAGGCTACTGATGCTTCCTTTGAGTTGCGGGCTGTGAATCGACAGCGTTGCGATTTCAAGCCAAACTCTGGGCTGGACAGTCCCGCCGAGGCCTCGCCGTGCTCATACTTCTCAAGTTCAGATGCTTCAAGAAAACATTTGCCGCCTTCGTATGTAATCGAGTAATCAGGTGAAGCGAGTATTGACCGGAAGTCGAATCGTAATCTCCGGAAAACTTGGACAGAAACAAACAGTTTGTCCGTGCGAGCGACGCCGCCACAGAACTAAAACTGCGAGAACATGCGGGGATTCCCTCACCGCTTTCACGGGAGAGGCGTTCGGAGTCAAACAAGCACAGCAATGTTCCCCTACTGCTGCCGCGGCATTTCACGGAGAAGTTGACCGAAGAGCTCCAAATCCGAAGGTTTGAACGGTGAAGGATTCGTAGAAAAGGATCATTAAAGTGAGCGTGGATAAGTGTGTCTATTCGAGCGAGGTTCGATAAGACTTGTGCCAGACACGCTCCGGACTGGTGACAACTCGAGTGAAGATTCCCGCGCGTAATGATGAGAGAAGATCCATGCCGCTCGATCTGCGGATATCCTCGAGTCGAGCAATGACAGACTCCATACGGAGATGACGCGCGTACGTAACTCGACACGGATGTTTAATATTTGCGCATTCAGAATGATGAATTGATTGACAGTTTGTGGTGCCATATCGAGTTGATATCGAGCGTATCCTCTGGATCAGGCCGAGGATCTGAACTCCGCTCAGGATTTTCGAATCAAAACTCTCGAAATCTGATCTAATGAATCCCGGACCGCGATCGACGATTCCTCCTCACGAACCGAGCTTGGGCAATAATATCTTCTGTGGGAGCGCTCTTCGGCTTCTCCGGGATATTTAGTACTTTGACCGAGTCTTCATCGAGCTAAGGAAGATTTGAATGGTTTGAGAGCATCGGTCAAACTTCCGCCTTCTTGCTCCGTCTACGTAGCCTATGAATCGTGTAGTTTTTCGGTGAAAGTACGGACGTTACTTGATTGGGTCAAATCTATTCTCGCTCACTCGTCCGACCGTCTCCGCCATCGGTGCTTTCGCTACGGTCATTTGCAGAAGAATCACGAATTCCCTTCGCTTGGGTACGGCATTCAGTCACCCGATGTGCAGCGCTGCACGCGCTTGCCGAAGGTGTGGGTCGTTTTTTCGGCAGAGGAATCGAAACTCCCCTTCTTTTCCGCGCGCTTTGTCGGTGCTGTGCCTCAAGTCCCCGGATAATTCTACATCGGAATAGGCCGACCTTCTGTACATTTTCATTTCACCACTTACGCAGCGAGAGATCTAGCTCGGAATATACTTCTTCCCTTCTCCCGTCGATGAATGAACCCGAAAAACATACATGAGGAATCGCCCGAAAACTGCGATGATTTCCAGCTTGGATAAGAGGTAAACTCTGCGACGTCCTACAACCACACGCTGACCCACGCCACGGCGATCGGCTATTAGATTAGCTTCCATTGGTGGGACTCGGGTATCGCACTTGGAAAAGTTCGCGATCGTCTCCCGCAAACGAAACGTGAATGACCGACTTCCAGTCCGAGCACCTTAGATTCGGAAACTCGTCTCGGCGGATTTCGCGTTTTCCTCGTTCCATCTTCTTTGTTCTGTCAGTAGACTTTGATATGTTTTGCATTCTCACAAGCGGAGTCATTTCCTAAATCGAGCAAGATATGACATGTGTCTCGCTGAAGGAGCCCACGATGCTCACAAACCAAGAAGTGAAGGAAACGATCTATAAAAATGAAGTGAAACAAGATGCCCTGGAAGACGTGTCAGAGAGCTTGATTGATGAGGAGAACAAAAGAGGGTACAAAAAATTTTACGATGTTTTGATGCCACGGGGAAACTGTCGAATTCCGAAGTGCTCGCTCGCGTGTGGCCCACGTCGCTCCCGCTTCTTAGGCTAAATTGAATAGCGGAAAAGTGTCAATATTCGCAAAAGGAAAATGTGAATCGAGTTTCCCCGACGGCATAATTATTCAAGTCGAAAAAAGTCTGTTGGTTGGAGAATAGGAACACCTTTCAGAAAGGACGGAGTCGGAACAGATCCATCGGGCGTTCGATACTAACTCTCATGCTTACTCAGGAAACCTCTAGCATGGAGAAATAATACGAATGGTTCTGTATTGAGCCGGAGGCCGCGCATTTCGGTACATGAACGAGTCGGCGCCCCTGAGACATGGATTCTACTCCCAAAAAAAAGTCCCGCAAAGGGGATCCCATGCTTTCCCATGGTCAATATCCCTCACGATCGCGAACGATCCCGAAGTGACGATGATAGCATTAATGATTGGGAGCGAAGAATATGAGCTGCATATCAGTAGGTATTCTTTCGGTGCTGGAATTTTGACGCGTTTTCTCTCTTCTATTGCCCATCCCATTCTCTGATCACGTTCCCTCGAGAGCCGTTCTTGCATGTCCACCGATTCAGATTTGTCGAAGCGTCCCAAATTCAATGCCGGGTGTTCGTAGACTTCCGTCACAGAACGCGACGAGCATAGATGCTACGGAGGATTCAAGAAAAGTCTCTGCCAGCACTAAACACATATCGTTATCGGTAACTGCTCGAGCTCGGCTTGTTTTCCGCTAAGGATCTGTTGCTCAAGTTCAGTGTTTTTTTCGAGAATCGACTCCTCGCGAATTTCGTCATCCGTCGACGACCCTGGGATCGGCCCTGGCTTGACCGACTGTGGAGTGAAGCCGGGCGAAGACTCGAGAGTTCGGAGATCCTGCGCGGTAATAATACTGACCACAAGGGTGAACTCGTTTGAGAGCTCCATTCTGAAGAATCTCTGAGCTTTCTCTACTTTGAAAGGAGATTCGTCACCTAGTCTTGGCCGAGTCCCTCTCAAACACGGCGTTCGGAATGGAGAAGATAACATTGTTCTATAACTTTGTACCTCCTGATAAAAACGGTGCCAGTGGGTGGGTCCATTCGGCAGCAGAAACGCGAAAGCAACAGCCGGAGCAATTTGGAGCGCTCTGCTCTGGTCAGAAGCAGACACAGTGGAAGGATGCTTCGGCGGCGCTCTTGTTCACCATTCCCGAAAACTGAACAAGAAAGACCAAGGGAAGCTTCATTGGAAGTTCAAGATTCCAACGCTAGCTTCGCGTGTGTCCTATAATGGTGGACATGGCTAGAATGTCTAGAATCATTCCTTTTCTGCCCATTTCCAAGTCTGCTCGTTATTCGTGGACCTTTCGCCAATTCAGCTATTCAAATGGAGAATGAAGGAGCGGACGGGAATCTGTCGATTGGGCCGGAATGTTTTCCCTTCTGAAAATTGAGCTCCGACCATCCCCCCTGAAGAAATTTGCTCGGAGGAACCATCGAGAGTGAAAGCTGCGATCTATCCGAACCAAGCCGAAGAGCGTCTGGCGACCCGGTTGGCATGATTCGGGCTGACACAGGAAATCCTCCGCGTGGTGGGTGGATTCGGGATAGTATAACATTTCGAAGAATGAAGCAGGTGGAGTTGTGACTTTCCAACATTTACCGCGAAAGATTAGCATTAAAGAAGATACTCCGAATCATCGTATTGTTCGGGGCGGCCGAATTCTCCCGCTGGTGTTATTCACAGCCCACAGGATCTGGGACTCGCACACTTGAGGCCGCAGTCGGCAATTCCATACTCCCTGTGATGCCCTTTCCATTTCATCGAATTCATCGGTCCCCGAAACTATTCCGTTTCTCTTGCCGGGAATCCCTCGTGGAAATGAATGGCATGGATTCCATCCGTACTTTCCGAGTCCATCTAAGGCTCAGATGCGGTCCGAGGGCCTCAGCTTCTAGGAGAACAGAATATCCGTATCCTCTGTAGTTTGGGTTCGAATGCGATAGGGGTCAGAACCTCTTGCGTCTGCCCGCTGTACCGTACTCGGCTCTTATATTAGCGAACAGGAAAGTCCATGCGACAGCTGACTCTGATGACGACGCTTTTCCAGGGGTGCCCGGCCGTATCTTGCTGCTTTCTCTCTGACAACAATCCGTGGGGAAGAGTTCACATTCCAATCACCGAACTCAGAGGACATCAAGGAACTAGTTGACGGCTTCCTGGAAGGTTTGAAGCGCCGGTCGAAGTTCGTGATCGCCGTGCAAGAATTCAGGTAAGTCGATGCCCGGCTGAGGGAGTCCGACTAGGTAGAGTTGTTGTATTCGGAAAATAATATCAATGAAGTGGAGCGCCTCATCTCAACTAATGCTCAATGATTGCCCTTATCGCAGAGGTGAAGCTCAAGGCTACCTGAGCTTCCAGCAAGGGGATCTGATCACTCTGGATGACCAGCTCTGCGGAGAGAAAGTTTTGGAAAGCAATTGGAGCTCGGGACGGAACGAGCGAACGGGAGACAAAGGCGATTTCGCGTCCGAATACGTCTATGTTCTCCCGACAGTCAGCAAACCTCCGCAGACTATCCTCGCGTTCTTTGCCGCCGACGAGGAGGGTAGACGCCACCTCCTGAAGAGATATCGAGCGAGCCTCAACGGCAGTCCAACAATGCCGATCGAGGGTGAGAGACCCCATACGTTGGAGGAGTATTCTCTCGATCACTTCCGACCGCCACCGAAACGAACTTTGACATTGACACTGTCGTCCGCACGGAAACGCGACGGAGAACATCTCTGGAGACACTCGCGGTATGTACACTTGCGTCTCGCATTCAACCAAGCCGACAACGAGTTCTACGTCTTCCAATCATGAGGGGCATAGAACAAGATCGGAACCCATTTTCGAATTCTTAGTTTTTTCCTTGTCTCTGCGCCTATGAACGGCTCCCTTGTCCGGTCATGAACGAAGCATTGTAGCTTCAGAGCCCCGAACGATTTTCACAATGTCGATTCCTTTGGTTTGTGTCGCAGTTACAGCGAAGAGTGAGTAGACAACGGAAGGTCCGCAAAAAATACATTTTCTAGATGCTCGTTTCAATCCGGAAGTCTAGCTCGTGAGCATCGGCTGGGTCGGACTTGTAAAATAAGTCTCCGTCAGCGGGATTTTTGAGCCAGTCGGATCTCTTCCGTCCACTCCGAAGCCTTTTGCCGATAACTTGAACGCTTTTTTTTCGTTTCAAAAACAGAGAGCCCTTGAAGCAGCCTCTTCTGAAGAAACTCCTCAACAAAGAAGAAGAACTTTCCCAAGAAGCCTGTCTGGCTTACAATGCCCTCATGAAGTACATGGGTGACTTGCCATCGAAACGTAGCCGGAATGGCAACGAACTCACCGATCAAATCTTCGATGCACCCCTCAAGCACGTGAGTTTCTCGACATGATTCTTGACTACCAAGGGGCGATTCGCAATCAGGATCTCGCCTAGCTTATTTCTAAGACGGGAGTCATCATTGTAGGAAATCCTCCGTGATGAGATATACTGCCAGGTTATGAAGCAGTTGACCGAAAACAAGAACCGGATTAGCGAGGAACGCGGCTGGGAGCTCATGTGGCTCGCTACAGGTCTCTTTGCTCCGAGTCAGATCCTTCTGAAGGCACGTACCACTCGAAATCATACAGTGTTTGATCCGGCCATTTAAATTCGATCATTGGTGGTACCTATACCGATTAGTCGAACCGGGACTGACCGATGCATCCTCACGACAATTGTTCCAGGAGTTGACACAATTTCTCCGGACTCGTGCGCATCCGATTTCCATAGACTCCATGCAACGGCTCCAGAAAACATTGAAAGTCGGTCAGAGGAAGTATCCGCCCCATCTTGTCGAAGTCGAAGCTATTCAGCACAAAACTACGCAAATCTTCCACAAAGTCTACTTCCCGGACGACACTGACGAGGCGTTCGAAGTCGATTCGGGAACTCGAGCGAAAGATTTTTGCTCTAATATCGCCCATCGTCTCAGTCTTCGATCGCCAGAAGGTTTCTCACTCTTCGTGAAGATTGCCGATAAAGTCATCAGCGTACCCGAGAACGACTTCTTTTTCGATTTTGTGCGCCATCTTACCGACTGGATTCGTAAAGCCAGGCCAACCAAGAACGGTGGGTTTGTGTATTGCCGCTGCGATCGGAACAGGAAATGGAGGGAGAGCATTCCCGATCCTGGCTCTCACTTAGTCTTTTCGCTCTTATTTCCTTGTCATCGGATCGGTCTGATCCAGGGGATATGAGATCATGAAACTCCCCAGTCGAGGTGTCCAGCACCGAGTCAACATTTGGCCTGTCTTTTAATTCCAGATGTAATTCCGCAATTCACCTACCAAGTTTTCTTCATGAAAAAGTTGTGGACTCACACTGTACCAGGAAAGGACCGTCATGCCGACGTGATCTTCCACTACCACCAGGAGCTGCCTAAGTTGTTGCGCGGATATCACAAATGCAGCAAAGAAGATGCCGCCTATCTTGCCTCTCTTGTGAGTAACGCAGGAATCTGTGTGAACTGATCGATCGTTGCGAATATCGTGCCGTCACGTACATATATCGCGAACTCCGGATTTCCAATCGACGTGGTACAATTGATGTACCTACTTACAGGTGTTCCGAGTGCGTTTCGGAGATGCGAAGAACGAGCTGCAGGCGATTCCTTCTCTCTTGCGTGAAATGGTTCCAGTAGATTTATTGAAAAGCCAATCAGCTTCAGACTGGAAGCGCGCAATCACGACAGCTTACGCTCGACACGGGAACATGACTGTCGAAGATGCCAAGATCGCTTTCCTCCAGTATATTTATCAATGGCCGACATTCGGATCTGCATTTTTCGAAGTCAAGCAGACCACAGACACCTCTCTCCCTGACCAACTGCTGGTAGCAATCAATCGCCACGGCGTTTCCTTAATACAACCTGTCTCGAAGGAAATAATTGCAACCCATCCCTTCACGAGAATATCCAACTGGTCGAGTGGTAATACCTACTTCCACATGACGATTGGCAACCTCGTTAGAGGAAATAAGCTGCTATGTGAGACGCCATTGGTGAGTTCCCTGCATGGAATTAAACATCTCGATGGGCTCGGATAATGTCGGGAAATCGAATGAGAAAGAGAATCTATTCCCCTTCTCTTCATTTCAGGGCTACAAAATGGACGATCTTCTCACTTCATATATCTCGCTGATGCTTTCCAACATGAACAAGCAACGGACTGTGAGAGGTTCGAAGTGAAACCGAGCGCGAGTCCAGAAGAAATGAAGTGACGAGCGTGAATGCGAAGTGAGCCGGTCCGGAAATCATTTCGTGGCCGTGTACAGAGAAGCATCGAGTCAGGTGAACAAGCTTTGGAGAGTTTGAATGATTCTGAACATGGGGAGTTCTGCCACTTTCTGATGGAATAGACTCAGATTATGTTGGATGACTGAAATCCAGAGTATTATTATATACGATCTATCCATCGCTTAACCCTCGGTCTTATCTTGCCGTTCAGGTAGACAATAGGAACAGAGCTCCCATGATTTGACGGTTCATAGAAAGGGGACTGCGAATCCAATCCGAGAATATTCGCCAGCATACGGCCGAACATTCCCAGTTATGGTTATCGCTCTCCGAGTATGAGAATAATTTATTATGTTCGCGATTCGCAACAACCAACCACATAACTTCCACTGTGATGGATAAGAGGATATGTTCAGAATTACGAAGGAATCATGAGTATTGTAGTCTCCATTATAAAATTACGCGGTCAAGAAAGACATGAATAAAAGGCCTTTGTTGCGAGCAACGGAAAACTATTGGTTCCTCCTCCGGGATACAATATTTCATGCGTTCCATCGGGCAGTGGTTAGCGCTTACACCTTGTGTCTCTTCGCCGAGAAGGCAACTTCACCGGCGCGGAAAGGTCTCCATCGATCTTCAGTGGCGTAATCCGGGGAAGGGGGGCTTCATCCGCCCGCCTACCAAGGGCCATCGACTTCGTCATTATTTCGTTGTCCCTCCTATCACGCAATTCTGGGGGGAGGGGGGGGGCCTTCGTTCATCTGGCTGTCGTTTTTGGAAGCCAGCCGAGCCGCGCCATTCTCGCACATGAATGTGCAATCCATATGCAAGGGATTTCGCGGGTTCCCTAATTGGATGGCTCGCCCGAAGCTCGAGCCGGCTTCGGGGCCGCCTCTCATCGCCTTGACATCGTGATTGTCCGCCATTAGATCCCCGAATCCCGAGCGTTTTCAAGCTCATTGTTGGAGAGCTCCCTCCTAAGTCTGATCGATATTTCACCGAAGGAATAGTCGGTGGAACGATTCCAATTATATTTTTCTTGGTGCCGAAATAAAGGCGGCTTGCGGAGAAAGAAGAGTGCGGTCTGATTAGTACCTGGTCGAGAGCACCATCTATTGTAGATTAATTGCTAAGTGCCCGTGAGCCGATGCGGTCGCCGAAGTAGCTGGGTTTCGGACATTTTTGAGGCGCGCGGCGGGACCGGGGTGTGAAAACCTACAGATCGCAAACCTGTCCGAGACTTCTTCAATTGAGCAATGATTGGGTCCGCACCGCCGGAATCTCGTCGTCCGCATCCCGACGGATCGGGTTCTCCGAAAATGAGCTTGATTTACTCCATCTGTGAGGAATGGGTCGGCACATACGGGATGATAGTTTGCTGCTCCAGAGTCAGTCATGACTCGGTTGAGGCGCTCAATCCTGCTCACAGGACGGTCGAATCCCCTCAGTCCCTCACCGGCGTCAGAAGGGGAGAAAGGGAGGGCTTCCGATCATTTTTCGGTTCCACGTCCTCCGTCCTCTCCTCCATGACTCGGCCGGAGAAGTCAGTGGTGATATCTCGATGGAACACGGGCGTAAATTCCGCAGTAATCGGGACGTCATTATGCAGTCTCGTCAAGGGGTTCAATCTCGCTTCTCGGACTATTCGCCCGACTAATTGCAATCCATTCCGAGAAAGAAATAGAATTGTGGGACATTCCTGTTTCTCTCTCGAATCGTTTTCATTGTTGAGCTCACGGGGTCCAATAATGATCCCGCCCCCTCCTAAGCCGCGGCGAATCTCAAGAAGCTTAATTGAACACTCGCTCGAACCGACTGCTCGAAGCCGGGGTCGCTCGTCACAGTTTCATTCTCTCCCACTTCACACTCTTGTGGCTGGCAGCCATATACTCTCTCGTACTTTGGGTATAAAAAGCTCGGAACCTCCAGAGGAAATACATTCTCGCTCTACGCATCAGCCCGTGCATCTCTATCTTTGCCCAAGTTTAAGCGCTCAATCCGTGACGCAAGCCTTCGTCGATCGTCGACGCGGCTCCCGAGACCTTCTCTCAAGCAAATTCCCCTGAGTCCAGATTCAAGGCAAAATGAAGTCGTTCCTGATCATGATCCTGGCCGTTGGCCTCTCATCAGCCAGTTTCCTCACAACGCCACCCCCAGGAGCGCCGATGACCCCTCCGCCTCCGCACGCAGACCTCCTGGCTCATATCCACCGACACTTCCACGGGATCATTTCGACACCGAGGCCGAGCGTTACTCGGGGCCCGATTATCATCATCCAAAACCAGAACAAAGTCGTGGAAGAGACCGACACGGAAGCTCTTCCAGCCATGCCAGAAGCGCCATCTGCGGTTGTACTTTCACCTCCTGCGGCCCTTCTCCCAGCACCAGCGGTCGCAGCTCCACCCCCTGCGGTTGCAGTCCCAGCTCCCGCAGCCCTTCTTCCAGGGCCAGCGGTCGCTCTCGCACCTCCCGCCGTCGTGGTCCCACCAGCCGCGGAATTAGTCCTGCCGTAATTACTCTCGTAGCACCTTGCGACAAATATACGACGACTAGCTAATAAAAATTTACATCAAATTCCGGTATCCTCATTCGAAATGAACTGTTCGAAGGAAGTCTTCCCTCCGCGATCTTGTGTGATTGCAGCGGTACAGAATTATTTTCCCCCCTCTCTAGCGACTCAAGGAGCTTGGGAGATACTCCTGTTGCAGGCGCCATATATGTAGATGCTCCTGTCGGAGGCGCCATATGGATGCTCCCGAATGCCTCTTATCATACAGGCAGGCTAAACAAGGTGATTTCCAAACGCTGCAACGCCCCCCCCCCCCGTCGAGCTCGACGTAAGAATCCAATTGTATTTGGGATCACCGAGCTGGATTCCATTCTGAATGTCCGGAGGGGTGCTTATGATCGTCCGGGAAGTTGCTCGACCAGGAGACTTTTCTTTCGATCTCACGATCAGCATACCGAAAATAAATCGGAGCGCGGCTTTCGTGAAAGTCGAACTTCGATGCTCCTCCTTTAGCCGGCGATGAAGATCAATCCCAATGAAAACGGGGTTCAGGATATACACAATTCTGAGCGAAATACAATCCGGATACAGTGGGAGTCTCTGACCAATGACCATCGAACAAAGTGTAGGCTCATGATGATGCTATGAGAGAACAGACAGAATCCCGGATACAGCTGAGGGAAGGAATCATCCCCGAGTGAGCTGCTAAGTGTAGAGACCTCGAGGTTAGAGAGTCAATTTTCGATGACGTGAAACCCGAAGCACCTACCCGCAGATCCTATCACTTCCGAACGACCTCATCGCAAGGCGGGAACAGAGTAGCTGTCGCCTGCTAGAGTCACACGACTCCGCTCGAGGACTCTTTGAATGACGGGGCTCAGGAAGGAGTCCTTCGAAATGCTTGAGAATGAAAGAATGAAACAGCGGTTTGTTCTTGGGACTGCTAGTAACTGTACAACGTGAATGCTCGAACACTCGACAAGAAGTATTATAGAATGAATAAATGGTAATCACTTTAAGAAAAGTAACTGTATCACAATCGGTCCAGCCGAGGATCAGTCTGTCAGGGTCGAATGTCTCAGCCCGGCACGAAACTGTCTCGTTGAAGCCAGAGTACGGACCTTCCCCGGAAGTGCGTTCCTCACGGACGGCACGCGGTGGGCGGGGAGGCGCGTCTGAGCGACGCGGGTCGAGAGACGGTGAACGCGGTGGGCCTACGGGTCGGGCGAGATGGAACTTTGGCGACGATAGGAAATCTGATGTCCGGAGGGACCATACCGCCCGCGATCTTGAAAACAAGTACGGCCAGCAGGATTTCGTATAGCTGATATGCCCGAAGTAACCGGTGGCGGCGGAAAAGGTCGGCAGCGGAGTCCATACGGCGGCGGTCGAATATTTCTCGGAGAGCGTCGTTCAGAAAGATTTGAAATCTAGTCATATCCACTTTGCCATGATTGCCCCAGACGGACAAGGCGTACGAAACGGTATATACTACAAGAGAGTGGAATACGAGGAGGAGGAGGCCTCTACACGCCTTCACATTCATTAACCATCAAAGGTCCTAATGGAAGACAACACCAAGGCATCTCGCGGTTTCGTCGAGTCTGACCGAGACGCCCTGGAGAACGACATGAGAGATACTGACCCCTGACCTGACCGATCGGGAGCGGATAATTTTACCCTTGCCTGGATTAAGCTCGAGACCACATCCGCCGAAAATCTCAAGAACATCATCGATGCGTGACATAGCCCCGGTAACATTGGCGTCGACAGGAGCGTCGGATACGGAAAACCAACGATTACCCTAATATCCGGGAGATAAGGAACCCACTTTTTCTTTTTCTAAAAATTTTTGAAGATATTTCTGCTGGTTAATAGCTACTGAAAATTTGTTGGGCCAGATTTCCGGCCCGAAAAAGCATGGAGCCAAATTTATATAAACTTATGACCAGCAGAAATATCTTCAAAAATTTTTAGGAGAAGAAAAAGTGGGTTCCTTATCTCCCGGATTTTAGGGTAATAAAGGTGATGATCTTCGGAGGTAACCGAGTCACACAGGACAATTCCATGGTAAGGAGAGGCCTTTTCGATTGAATGTACATTGACACTACATCCGTTCCCAGGTTCCGTTCCGCGGACGTGAGCGAAACATCTCAAGACAAGATTCCCCTCTCGAAAGTTCTCAGGATTTCTCCCAGTAGGTGTGAGTCAGGTGTATGGGATCGCCGTTTCCAGACTTTTGAATGGCTCGATGCCGATACAATCGTCACCGGACATTTCTGCGGAACGATTTATCGCTCAACTGTTCGCTTAGCTTGCCTCTCTTTTCCTGCGTTCGGACTAGCCACGAGTTCACGTCACGAATTTCGAGAACGGATTTGAATAGTTAGTGCACTCAGCTTAATAAGGGCAGGTCAGCGACTCTCCCCATGATGCCGGACGTTGGATGGCGGTTCCGACCTTCGTACCCGTCGAAGGTCGATGACCTCCCAGAGTCCACGTTCCGAACGAAATCGTGGATGGATGGCATAAGGACTGCCGGAGCTCCTGGATAGATTCCTCGGAGGATCCGGATCCGTCCACGTCCATGGTTTCCCCTCATTTCTGAGGAAAATTTTCGAGTCCAAGTTTTCGGTGCAGACCAAAATCATGAAATCAAGGCTCCAAAAAGAAGGTTTTCAGCAGGCATACCACAAATCGGCGCAGCAGAGGGAGAGAACCTAACTGATATATCAGCAAGAAACCTCTCCTCTACCTCTTCTCCGTCTAGAGCCGCTTCACACATCAGCTACGTTTCGTTCGGGAAGTATATCTCGGTTTATTTCACTTCGCAGTTTATTTCACTTTGAAGGCTCATCGAGCTTCAACAAGTTCATCCACACGTTCTGCGGAAGATCATGACTCGGTGGACTTCTCGAGAAACTGAAACTTGCGATTCACGGCCGTTCTCGCCGGAAGAAGCTCTTGCTCTACATATATACAGATTGCGGATTGTCTAAATCCTCATACACTCTGCTCTGAGAGAAGTCGAGGCTCCTCGGCCGAAACCTGTGTCTATCATACGAAAGGATCCGGAAGGCGGAGGTCGCTTGTCGTTTATCGAAAGAGAGCGTACTGATACCCGAAAATTGGATGAGCCACCTCTGCAAGCGGTTCGGGATCTCACTTGTAGACGTCTGGGTCAGTCCCGAGAGTCCAACCTTAAACGATTCATCGATTCGGGGCATCACCTCTCTCAGAAAGGTGGGTTGCGATGGATTCGGAGGTCAGAGTTTATATAACAATCGATTCAGCGAGTCCAGTACGAGCGGCGAGTCTCTACTCGCCCAATCTTTCGTTCCCCTGGGGCTAGGAGTATCTGTCATCTCGGATTTTGTGTGGTAAGTGGTGTATTCTAGCGGCCGGTTCTCCTCTATATTGCCGTCCGATCAAGCTCATTTTCACGAAGGAATTGAATGAAATCATCTTGCGGGAAACTCAGGTGATGAAATCGTAGATCAGGACGCTTATCCCAACAAACTTTCCGGAGCAGAGCATCAATATTCGCGTTAGCCACAATCTGATGCTCACAGGAATATTGGTCGATGGCGAGTTGATCAACGCATTGACTGGCACGAGATCGATTCACTGTTATCACATTTGTCAATTTACAGTAAGCAAGTGCAGCGAAGCTCGCAGTGACCTCTGGAAGCCACAGAAAATTACGCTTTCAGGTTGTCGGCTCTTCATGCCTGCATCCACTTGTTCGAATTCCTCCTTGTTAGTATCGTATGGGTTTGCTTTGAAGAAGAGGACCAGAGGAAGAATCCAGAGGAAAGGAGGATTTCAGACAAAACTTCTGCTTACTGATCGATTCAGCGAAACAGGGCTTCGGTCACACCAAGGACGGCAATACAGCCAGGAAATTCCTCGAGGAATCGGCTTCAAGTGCCTCGATTGCGGGGGTCGAAAAAGATCTCATCGAACGCTTCCGAGTCGTTCTCCAAACATTGTAATCGAAGCGCGACATAGACGCTGTTGAGTCTGGTGTCTGCGGTTCCCAAACTTGAGCCAGTTTGATCGAGCTTCATCGATGGTTTCCTTCGACACCCACGGTCCAAGGGAATTCTTGACCATGGCGCTGAGATTGTGTGGAATCACGCACTTTACATCGGGTCCTTGAACGAGGAGCCTCAAGAACCACGAAACGAGGAAATCCTGTACTTCTGATTCCTCAATACGAGGTAGTCGAGGGAGAACTCCAATTCAGACCTTCTGGCCATGCTTCGACCTTCCTCCAACCCCTTGGTTGCCAGCTTCCGTGAAACAATACAAGGATGTCTCAGACATTTGGATCTGAGTGCGACAGCGGTGTTGATGAAACAAGCGTCTCAATCCGCTGAGAGAGATTCAATTACCGATTCATTCCGAGGCGATGAGATTGGTCCTCGCTGAATATCTGAACGTTTCATTGAAGTCTGACAGGTGATGTCTTCCCGCTCGCTCAAATATCGCGCGGAAGCGGAGTTGACTCGTGAGATGGAGGTGGAGGAGCCCAGGTCAGTTTGACTATTCGGATGTAACAGGAAGAGAACCAGGCACTGTTCTTGGGGAGCATCCTACTCACGAAAAGCTCGAACAGTTCGAGATATTCGCTTTCGGAACATGTCTGTAGAAAACGTATTCTGGATGAGGCAGAATCCAAGGCAATTTTCCTCACCGAGAACGTTCACCGTGCGAGTTTCTGTGAGGCACAATCTGCGAGCGACCGAAGATGGATGAGTACCTCCGTACCCGGGAGATGGATCATGCAAGCGAGTCCGTCATATGGGAGGGACAGTTTAGTGACCATAATCGACGTTTCCGGAGCCGCGTAAAAGCCCCATTTCATCGGAGCTCTGCGCGTAGAAGATTGCATCATCGAAGAAACCCCCGGGACCGCCGGTTCGCTACGCCAGAGCTGCTCCCACGTGCAGGAAATATCCTCGGGTACCCGACTTCATTATTTCGGGACTATCTGCTCCTCGATGTTGTCCTTTGGGATCAGTGTGTTGCTCTAGAATGTTTCACGAGCAGTCGCGAGTCGAAGTTACGGGGGCTGCTCTAAACCTCCGCCTATTTGAATCGGACGACGCTTGTGGCTGGACGCTATCCCCGGACGCTGTTCCTGAGGTGACATACAGTGCGCTTCGGACATTACGAATGGAAAAGTGGAAACCGATTCAAGAGAGCGTCCAGTGTTTCCACCATTGGCATTCCATCTAGAACTTGAGACCTATGATGAAGTCAATTAGAGTAGAAAATGTCCTCGCGCAATTCGAACTTCGATAGCTCTGGCCAGCATCATCACAGCACCTGTGAATTGATGCCGAGATCGACGGTCCTTGCAAGCTGCCCGTCTGACGGGGTGGCGGACGAACTCGCCACGCAATTTACGTAAGAAATTCGAAAACACCCCGTTCATGTGGTCATCGTTAGCCTTCACCGCCGCGCTTCACAAGAATGATTCCGTCGGACTGAGTGCTTACGATAGCTTGCGTGAGCAAGCTCGGCGCGCGCGTGAGAGTCGTGTGATAGAATTAAGCACTCCCTCCCCCACGCGAACTTTAGAAAACTGAACTGGACACGCAGATGCTTCTCGAGACGATTTCAAAACCCCTCGCTTTGATCGATTTTCGGATCGTCTGACCAAACAGTCTGTAGCTTCCATGGCGGCCACGGTTCGAATCCAGTCGCAGCATGGACACGTAACTCGCGTCGCTAGCACTCGCGTCGTGCATGAGCTCGTTTTTCGTTGGTCCCCGAGCGTAGGCGCACTTTCGAGTTTAGTGCACAGTATGACTCATCATCGAGTCGGTTCAGAATGACCCGATCTTGCCGAAACTACATATGTACTATACGTTCGTGAATTCCGCGTGCTTCGCCTACCGAGTCGCCAGAATGAAGGTCACTCTATCTGCGCGTGGAAACTAATCAATCTGATTGTGAGTCCGGTGGGGATATCGGGCTGGATGAGCGCGACCGGAGATCGGAACGCCGGAAACTTCGATGTCAGCCAAAGAGCACCAGTTCGAAGCAGATAGCGCTCCAGAATCTACACGAATTTCGGGTGAAACGATTTCGATCATTTTGATTGAGAAGAGTTTTCGAGGATCCGGATGTCAACTCGAATCGATTCGGTCAAATTATCGAATATTTAATAGCATACAGTGAAATATCTGTCTACGTTCCCTACGACCCGTGAAAAATATTCACCTTTTATTTCTCCGAAGCTCTCATCCCTAGCATAAATTATTCACATGCCAATTTCGAGTCGAAGCTGCTGAGTGCGATCGAGAAGGCTTGAATAGCGCAAAATGGATAACTGTAGTCAAGCGAAAAATGGTCCTCCTTAACTCGACCGAATTGCATGCAGATATATTCAGGGTCCGACTCTTCGATAAGCTGGAAATTCTTCACCGACGCTTGATTAACCCGTCCGTGAAAATTCAAGACGAAAGATTGAGTCTCTTCGTTCCACACGGGATTCTTGTTCTTGAGAACGAGAAGATCATCGACCTTCGCGGCTTTGAACCTCTCGTAGAGCGTTTCCTCTTCGCAAGTCGGCTGCACAGTTTTGCGTTTGTAGTTCTCGTCGAGCTCCGGAACTGCGACGCACATTTTACGCGGACCCTTGAAGCCCAAAAGGTTCGTCTCGTAGACGACGAGCGCTGTCTCACTGCGATTGAGGTTACCGTTGGATTTGGCTTTTTTCGGGTTTTCGCCACTGTCGTAGGTCGTGAACGCGGTTCCCAACATGTTCGAGCGAACTTTCCCCACGAAGGACTCCCCATTCCGCGACAAATCGGTTGGGTCATACGAGATCAGATAGTTGGAAGTCGCGCTACGTTTACGTTTTCTACCGGCAAGTAGAAATAGTTTTTTCTGTCCGGCCCGTTCCAAATGTAAGTAATACGTTGGATAGAGATTCCGATCCATTCCCTTGCGGTCGCGCGTGACTCTACACCGGACAGTCACGTTCCGCGGGCACGGTTCCGAAACGAAATCCAGGATGTCGTCTTTGATGAGCTTCTCGAGCGCACCGAGATCGTCGCGATCGAAGCCTTGGTCCTGTGCCCCTTCGCCGTGGTTGACATCGGCGACCTGAGCTGTTCGATTGTCCACCGGCGTCTCCGCTGAATCACCCGAAACTCGTCGCTCCTGGAAGCGGTCTGGGGAAGCATGCGGAACTAGGCTCAACGCTCTGGTTTTCCGAACCATGAATTCAGGTTTCCCGTCTTCGTCCTGAGTTTCAGGACTTGGTGATTTATCCAGGTCGTCCACACTCCCGAATTTCCCGTGAACCCGAACAGCCTCGGAATCATGATAATCCCCATCTATGAGATCGGTCTTCGAGCCGAAACCGGACAGAGGTCGGCGACGATTCCGTACATCGGTCGCTTGAATCAGAGTCGCACTTTGTAGCCGTTTCTGGCGTTGCTTCTGTTCGAGGAGCTCTTTCTGGCGCAGAAATCTCGCGTTTCGTTGGTTATTCACCGCGCACGTTTCAGCGTCGTGCACTTCCTGAGAGATCAGAGCGCGCGACCACATCATACCCTTAGCGCCGGCGCCATCCATTGCAACCAAGTTCAAGGTCAGTTCTTTGTTCTCGCTTTGCGGAACGCACTTCACCGATTGCACTGCACTGCTCCGACGAATCCACGAGCCGAAATCCTCCACTCACTCGTGCGTCTGCTGATCCGACCGCCACTCCGGCCGACCGAATACCGCACTCTAGCAACTCTTCGGGGATTCGTGGACGGCGCCTGGTCGACTGCGCGGTGTAGACAGAAATAGGGGGATTTATCGGGGAAGTAAACAGAACTAGTTCGCACGAACCTCAGCCGAACCAGCAAGGGTCCATGAGCTTTCGGTGTTCATTGGTGCGGATGTAGACACGAATGTCGTGAGGGAGTCTCTCTTGTGAAGGCGAGGGACCCTGTTGTTAGTCGTTGCTATGGGGACTCGTCGCGAAGGGTCAGCAGGTTCAGTCGTCGCATATCTTGATCTCGGAGTCCCGCAAGCCATACTATACATCAGAGCGGGAGCCACACGATTTCCGGGAAAAGCGCGTCATCGGACTCTATCTCTCTCTTCCATGTTCCATGTGTGTTTCTTCCATATCGCTCCGCGCATCTCCGTAAAACTGCGTTGATCACCGTGGATCATTGCGGAGGAGAACTGCGTCAAAGCCGAAAACGATTTCGGATAGGAGTTTTCTCTCTCATGTGTGGCTTGATGGCCATGGAATCAATCAGGAAAACTGGGTTGTAAGGGACGAAGTCAAGACTATGATATCCAGCCCGGGGTCGCGCGTCGGAACGCCGGCCTACCGCCTAGCGAGCATAAGATTCCCGGAATGAGTGAAGGTTCCTGGAATGAACGGTGTAGTGAGTCTCATTCGATCGATCATTCTATGACGGACTCTCCGCTGATCTCCGACGCTCTGGGCAATCAACTTCCCATCCCGAGCCCTGGCGAAACTCATCGTTTGTTCCGATAGTATTATTCATCATCAGCGATTTTTTGAAATATCTAGTATTTTATTGATCCCCCGAAAAGATGAGCGAGAGAGAAGGAGCGGTCTCTTCGATAGATAGTCGGCCGTCTCCCGCAGAAGAACAGTAGGCTTCGGAAGATCGGGCAAATTGGACCGACCGCTTTTGCTCAGCTGGAATGAGCTCCTGTCGTGAGAAGAGTTCGGGAAGGGATTCCGATCGGGGCTTATCCCCTCCGCGCTTGACAAGGTCCAAATTTTGAGAGTGTTCTCCTCTATCGCAGGGCGTCGAAGGAAATTTATTCCATGATCGGTCGGCGAGAGTAACTGATTACTCTCGAGCGGAGAATCCAATCTCGGTTGCCCTCGCTAACGGGAGATGACTGTGCCGTTCATCCTGACAGTCTGGCAAGGCCGACTCATCGCGAGACTCACGCCACGGCGTGATCAGCTCATGGAAGTCGGAAGAGTATTGCGCAAGTCTCTCCTCATAATAGGGGTCGTTCACCGAGCCAACGATGTCCTCAGACTGAGTGTTAGCGATTCCTGGCGGCTTTGTAATCAACGATAAAGCTTCCTATGTGACGGGGAGCGGCAAATCTATTCCGCTCGCACAGAGCGTTTCCGGTAGATGCTCCTCCGCATAACCCCAACACGAGACGTTGCTCTCGTTGGCGACCCTCGATGGAATATGCGCATAAGGTATCCGCGGCTACCGTGACCCACCCCGACGAGTCAATCAATCCGCCTCGTTGCGTCGTCGATGAGTTCACGCCGATAAGGTCCGCGGTAACACACCGCCGCGGCACACGATTTTTTTGGATCAATGGGGACGGCGGCGCTTCCTCGAGGTTTCACTTCCCTCGAGCACCTCTCGGGCCGCCTCTTCTAAATTTTTCTGATTATCGTCAGTCTCGGTGCGACAGCCGGGGATGTATACGTTCCCCTCGACGTATGCCTACGAGAAGGACAGGAGGCAATCCTTCGTCGCTAGCCCTGTCGCTGGGCACGGTAGGCGTTACGTTGATGGGATACCCGCTGAATTATGGATCAGCTGATTCCATAAAACAACAAACGTGGTCGCTGAATGAATTACCGATGGGGGATCATCTGTTCAGCTCGACGAGTCGGACTGCAGCAAGGGGTGGACGGAGCGGCACGGTCCGAATTTGGAGAATTATTATCAAACGCGGTTTCCATAGCAAGAGATTCCGAGAGGCATGCCACGAAACGAAGCGAAAGCACTTCGGCCAACTTTCTGTGTTGCGTATCGATTAGTTCTACCATAAACATTCTGTAGGAGCTCATTTCCCGCTTTCTGAGATTCCCCTCCGCCTTCCCGAAGCTTCAAGGGATCTGAGCTGCGGAGTCTATCCGGTTCAGATACGTGCTCGTTAGGGGAATCCGAGTTATAGCCAGACGATGAATAGAATCGTACAAATCCCACACGTAAGGGCTGTCCGCTGAAACAAAAGACGACGGAACAAATTGAACTGATTCGGGAGAAGAGCGATCCCTAGGGAAGAATGCGCTTCCGAAGAAGCGATCGTTCTGGAACTCTCGTCCGATTCAGTTTTCGTGCCCAGTCAGATCTCCGTCTCCCACGTGGAAGCTCCCTCTTTCATATTTGCAGCTTTCTATTTCTCATCGCTCAGCCTCTCGCTCGTTCCTCAGCCCGTCCCTCCATGCTTCAGCCGGGTAACTAGTCTTCACCGGCAAGAAAACACTGAAGATCATCAAGAACATCTCATCATCAGCGGATGAAATAACGCTCCCGCGGGAAGTGTTACGCAACGGAATGACGACAGCGCGTTCGCGAAGTCGCTACCGGCTCGTCCGGTAGATGCGATTTACTGAGCAATTATATAGATTTCCTCGGATCCGGAATTTCAAGTCGATTCCGGTCTTGCTGAGGGAGCCAACAAGATTAGGCAAGCATTTGTAACTTTGAGACTGGTCGTCGAAACGATCTATCGGGAGTTACGTGGGCTTGCCGTCTACTGTCCCCAACGAATCCCTGAGTGAGAAGATATTTCAGACTAGAACGAAGGAAGTTGTTCATTCTGAGGAGTGCGAGAAAAGATTTTCAACTTATATTTCGTTTGATTTTCAAAAGAGGGCTCTCAATATATATACTCATTTAGCCCCTAGTCAAGTTCGGAGAATACGGGGCAATAGTCACTCGAGCTGCTCCGGGATGCGAATTATCCTTTGCTCTTCTGGAGCTCATTTATCTTGAGCTGTACCCTGGTATGAAGAGCGGATCGTCACCAAACCTGCCGTTTTTGATCTCGCGAGTGTCCCTTCTCCGAAAATATCTCAAGTCAGCGTCTTGAGCCCATTCCATTCTTCTTTATGATGGTCAGTAAATCGTCTCGAACTTCTTTAAGCCTAGATTTCGTTCCCAAAATATGGCGCATAACACCGAATAGGGTCAAGATCTGCTGACCGCTAAGCGCGGGAATTTCAGAGGGATCCGCTCCTCTCCAGATCGAGTGCCATAGGTCATGCGCGTCCCTTGCATCCTTATCTCTCTGGTCTTGGACCGCGGTTCTCTCTGGGTTCTGGGGTCTGAAGACGGTTTTGCCCTCGATGATGTTTTTCATCGCTTCCCGCGCAGCCAGGTTGGACGGAATTCCGTTCGAGAGTTCATCTTCGGCCGGGAGTTCTGGTGGAGAGTACGTATCAACTTCGTGAGCGCTCCGTATTCTATCCGGCCCCATGTGAGCGGCACCGTTGCTTCTGGAGTAATCGTCGTTCGCGGGAAGCTGAGGCGGCTCGTATTCGTTCTGGGAACGAACACGCTGCTCGCTCGGACTCGATGGGACTCGGTAGGCATTTTGGGTTCCCTCCCCTCTATCGCTCTCCGGTTCTGAGCTCCAGTACACTTGGTGTCGATCAGCGGTACCGTATGCGTTAGGCGGGGGGATGATCCCGGATAATCGAGCGTTTCTCCGTCTAATTTTCTCAATTTTGGCGAGTTCCTGTGCGACCTTTTTCTCGGAGACGAACTCACCGTCGCTGATCGCGGCATCGCTATCGAGCTCAGAAACTTTAGAGTTTGGGTCGCAACCGCTGTCAGGGGTTTTCGATCCCTCATATCCTCCGGCTGCGCTGATGAACTGAGAATCGATGTAGCTCACGTATCGTTGAGCTTCCACGGCCAGAAGATACGAAAGTCTACGCCGACCGAGTACGTCCAGGTTCGTGAGAACGCGTGCGTCATCAGCGAAATGAACGTTATCGATGTTCGAGGCGAGTCTTCTAGGACAGACGACCTTACAGCAATTCCCGTCGCAAATGTGCCTCTCGACGTATTCTCGTAGATCGCGCGTGAGTCTGGGATCCAGCGAATAAGTTCGTCCTCGCAAAACGGGATCCATCTTCGAGTGAGAGTATTCGATCACGGACTTGGTTCGCCTATCGCCTTGAACATGGTCGTCGACGATGGGTTTGTCGCGACTGAGTTGCTTATGGGAATCACTCGCTGGTCTCCGGCGGTTTTCGCGGTCCCACGTTCCAGTCGTTCCATCGTCACCATCGTCCTCGTCGTCACCATCGTTGCTCAAATTCTGATTGTGAGCGGAGGTTGCCTTCCGTTTGTCGGACTCGACGTCCGCGATCGGGAGTTCCGGTGGCACGTATGTCAACTGACTCGACCGAGACGCCGTCTGCGGGGCTGGAAGCGGTTCGTGTTCTCCTCGATGAACTCTTGGCGATTGGATTTTATTTATAAGTCCGATCTCGTCATCGAACTGCGGCGGCGGCGGATAATTCGCAGCTTGGACTGACTGATGCGGCAGCGAGCGCTCGGCGTCCCGACGGACTTCGCTCGATTCTCGAACTACTCGATTTCTTTGTCTTGGGATCGGTGCTATCGGCGTAGGCGGGGCCTGGTACGTTTCGTCCGGAATGAGTAGAGATTTGGCATATTCCACGTGAATCGAGCCTGCGGGAGTTGAAGACTCGAATGGGAGTTTTCCTCGGGAGGTGCTCTCATGATCACGCGCTTCCGTCTCGCGGGACTTCGATGGGCCGAAAGGGGAGGGTCCCCCATCGCCTCCGGAATGCATGGGTCTCCCGGAAGCGGGTGGTGTGACGAGTTGCGTCCTTTCCACAGGTATCTTCTGATCTGTCGATGAGTTCTCTTCTGTAAATTGACGAGATAACGAAGTTCCTCCGATGACTCCGGACAATAACGGCGGAAATGCCCGGGGGATCGGTTTGATCCGTCGCGTCACCACAATAGGGACCTCTCCCGATTCCATGGATCGAGTGACGACGCTTCCTTCCTTGAAAACGAGAGGTTCTCCTCTTCGTGCAGTTGACGCGTCTCCCCGCTTGGTAGTCGCCACGCTGTTGTCCCTCGGCAGAGACGGTTTCCTGAACACGGCTTGGAGGTCCCGTACCGGCGAAGACGTCTGATCAGTACGGCTCGCGGTCTCTATATTGAGCGTGGGGTCCGCTTTGTTTTCTTCGTCCATATCGGAGACCCTGCCCGCCAGCGGTTCGAATCTGTGCTGCACGTCGTCAGCATGCGGCTCCCGGCGCATCGTGGGTTTGAGTTTCCGCTCGGCAGCGATCGGGGGCTCCCCATTAGCTCGGGGCTCGAATTTCGTTCCGGTATCTCTCTGAGAGCCGAGCTCTTTCACCCAAGACCGATTATCTGCTGCGGCCGGCTCTGATGGAGGTCTGTATTTATCTTCACTCTTCCCGGAAGTCGGCCTCGACCGAGGGTCTCTTGAGCCTGCTCTGACCTGCAGGGAGTGTCGAGAAACATCCTCGACTTGAACCTGGTTCCATCTAGCTGCGGTTCTCACGTCTGGGACGTGAGTTCCGACATCGGACGGTTCCGAAAGAGCCCGAATTCTTCTCGGAGGAATGCATTGTTGGACGTACATTCCCTGATCGGGCAGAGGTTCGATTTGCTCCGCAGGGAAGCTATCTTCTTTGCTCTGCGCGTAGTCCACCATTATGTGCTTCCGTGGAGCTGGGAGCACCACGAATTCGAGAACGTCGCTGTCGAACGCCGGGGGACTGCTTTTCGGGATCTCGGGTCTCCACGCGGAGTCCGGCGAGGCGAATTCTTCGGGCTCAGGCTCCTCCGGTGGACTGTATCCGCGGGGAGCCGATCCTCTCGGGGGAGATTTCATACCCACGAGTGGTTCCTCGACGGTCTGAGGAACTGGCGGGGGTCTATACTCCTCGACGGTTTCTGACCTTGGCTCTCGAGCATCGCAGGGCTCTGCGCGAGCCCCGTTTCCTCTACTCTCAACATGAGAGGGAGCCTCGTCGTCGATTCCTTTGGCTGATTCGCAATTAATTCGAGGCTCTGCAGGGGGTCGATACTCTTCTACTGATTCGTAGGTTTTCCGTTCTCCTTTTGGGGTCGATCCGGCATCTCTCCTGCGCGCCTCTGACTCATCGGGAGGCTCGTCCGAAGTCGGCTCAATTTCCGGGACGAATCGATGAATTTCGGTTTCATTAAGAACGACCACCGAAGTGGATCTCCCTGACTTGGGACCGACATCGTGTGGAACGTTTCGGGACTGCCTCCTGCGAAGACGTCGCTTCCATTGAACTCATCAGCTTGTGATACGAACCTCACGGCTCCGTCTTGTATGGAGAGTAATTCACAGAGACTCAATGAAGTCTGAGGAAGCAACTGAAGACAAAGAAGGAATTTACCTGGAGCTGTTGCGTCTGGATGCGCGGACGCTGATCCTCGGCAGAGTGAACCTCCTTATTGCGAAGTAGCTCTCGTCACAGAACTCGTCGTCCAGATTGTACTTCCGATAGGTTCCATTGTTCCCGTAGGGATGCTCGTCAGCATATCTCCCGTGACGGATCTCGGAGTCTTTGGGCAGTGTGAACGTTCGCCGGTGCAGGAACTTTCCTATCGTCGATTTTCTCTCAACGCGTGCACCTGTGATATCGACTGCCTGAGTACCTCTCCCACTTCGGGTGATTTCTGATCGGCATTCAGACTCGACGAAAATTCTTATCACTTCAAGTTCAGGAAAAACGAAAATATTCGGATGTAGTCGTACCGGAGGCCGAATTCGGCGAGCCTCTGCCATACGGTTGGGTGAAACGTCTCTGCTGATCGGGATATATGAGATCACCGTCGATAGATCTCTCAGGCGCGCTGGCAGGTCGTGGCATAGGCTGAGCCCGTAGACGTCTTCGCGCCACGTGTTGTGTTGCTGTGGAGCAGAACATCATGTGAAGGATGCGCCTAAGGAGGCGTGAGGACCTCTATCTCCGATCCTTTCAAATGACTCACTTAAGACGGGCCGATTACCCTCATCTCCAGCTCTGGCATCGACGGGAGCCGGATCTCCTGCGCTTCTAGGACTTGGAATCTGTTCGACCTCAACTGTCGTCGTTATGCCCTGAGAAGGTGCATGTCCTGTGATCTCGTCATCTTCTCCGGTATCGAATTCATCCTTGCCGATTTCATTCCTCTCCAAGCACGGAGGTGTGGGTGGAGGAACATAAATTGAAACCTTATCACCACTCGTCGGTCGTATCGTAGCTGTGCGCACACTCGGCGATTGTGTTCCCTTCTTTGCGTCCTCGATATCGAGCGGGAGCTCTGGAGAGTAGTCGACGTTTTGATTCCTACGGAGCATTACGTCCCCCTCTGTTTCAGCCCCCGTCGTCGAGCTGATTTCAGGCGCCTCCTTCTGAGAATTCGATTCTCCATTCGAGAGACTCCCATCTCGGGAAATCTGTGGTGGCTTGTAAGCAGGCACGGCGCCGGATGGGAGAGGAGACGTGTGATTGCTGTCCGGGAGTTCGGGTGGCTGATATAGTTCCATACCGGAACTTTCCTCGAAGTCGTTGCCGTCACTCGTGTTGACGGGCCCACCTCGGTCCTCGTGGGCGCCTAAATAGACAGGGGTATGGGCTCATTCCGGAGGGTTGAGAACCGCACCGGGCTCTACTCCAGGCCCGAAAACATCAACTCCAATTCATTGATTCTGGTTTTTGAGCGATGAAAACCATTATCCCAACCGGACGCGATCTTGTCCGTCTCGATGTAGTAACTTATCGGTTCCTCACCTTGAAATTCGGTAATTTTCGGTCTCCGGCCCACTGGAACTAGAGAAAAGAAATCTCTTGATGACCATGTTGCTCCCTCATTATTAGAGACGGTGAAGCCGCGCGAGGAATATCATCCGGAAGGCACAATCCACCCGAGCTTCAGCTAAGAAGGACTGCCTACTCCTGAGACTGTACGATTCACGTCACGCACGTGATTCGGCTTGATCTCAGCTTTGTGAGACAATAAAGTCTCAGAAAGTAGGCCAGATATCGAGGATGGAACAAAGCACAGCGCTGATACGATCACGGCATATCCGGTTCGGTATCAAGAACTCGATTCGTTCTTGGCTTATCATTGGCGGGAAAAGGAGACCTGAACTTGGTCAATCTGAGCCATTTAGGACGGGTCGTTTCTAGCGTCTTCCGGGGGCTTTCTCACGATGTGGTCTCCTCATCCAGAAGCCGAGACGATGTGAACAATATTCACAATCTACGAGAATTCTTGGTCCCCTAAAATGCGACGGTTGAAGCTCCGGGAATCGAGCCCTGTAGCTCAGAAACTTAGTCACCTTTCGTTTTCTGTTCCACGTGTTGGTTGATATCATCGAAATAGAAAGCGCTTCCTCTCCGTCCGCCGTCGAAACCCTGGAACGAGAATTCATAGGTGTCACATAAATTATTCCCCTCGTTGAAGCCTCTCGACTCACATAGGAGCACCTGATGGAAATTCCAGCTTCTCAGGCACGTCGGGAGAGCTCCAAAGTTCGCTCTCTCCGGAGTGGGTTGGGGATCCGGGAGCTCATGCTGCCTGTCTTAGCGGACGGATAGAGATCTCTGACCTCATTGAGTCGGTTGCCGTTGTAGCCATGTCGAAAACCACAAAGAGTCACTCGATCGAGTCACTCGACAGGCACGATTATCATGTGTTTATTCGACACAAAAACGACTCACCTCCTTGGTTCTGGCTCGTGTTGATACTCCGTTGCGACCTTCGCCACCGTTCTGCAATAATCCTAATGGTCAGGCTAGGATTGGGCGAGAGTCTGCTCATTCGATCACTCGATGAGACCACACCCGGCACACTCGGTAAGGTTAAACGTAATCTCAGCTTGGAATTTCGGGATAGCGAGGGATTGGCTCTATGAAAGTTCCTTTTATGACGGCATCAAGTCGCTCGTCATCGTGCCCGAGAAAGAGACGAGAGGATCATTGAAACCGGTGAAAATGCTGTTAAAATTGGATGTGGAGCTCCTAATGCTCGGCCGAGCTCCCGCCAAGAGTCGACACGAGCTACGAACGAGCGATGTCACATCCCACCGGCAAGCAGAAGATCCATAGGGATTCTCATTCACCGGAATCTGTGCAGCTTCTTCGTAGATAATCTCGGGCGAAGCAGGACAGCTCCTTATGGTCAGCAGCGAGGGGTCGATACGTTCCAATAGACACGTCATGAAAGCGTCTCGGTTTTCCAAACTCCATCTGCAACGAAAGCGGCCAGACGAAGAGTAATTATTGGAAGAGCTCGTTGCTGATGTCGAGGAGGTATGTCGAATGGGCTTCTCATGATAGGAGGATCAGACCCTGCCCCCGGCCAATGTTCGCTCATCGGATTCTCAGTGGAGCTATCCGGCGGACGTGGATGATGTAATTCGCGAACTTCGTCGAATCCATGGTCTCTATCCAATTATTTCGAATCACGGGAACCCACTCACTCGATAGCGTCACATAATTTGAGCCCCAAAATCTCCTCAGGTAGATACATCGAGTCCGGCCATACGAACAGATCGCAGAGGATCCCGAGAACTCGATGATCTTTGCAACGCCGGAGTATGTAGATGAGTTCATTGGAGACCTTATCCTGAGTCCGGAGCATATGATTAGTCTTATTCAAGGAGCATGGACCATTTCAAGATTCGTGATTCGTGCTTCGATGGACGTCCAGAGGGAACTTACATCAGGTGTGTCGATGAATTCGAAAACTCCGGGGGTCAGGAGTACCAGCACAGTGTTACTTTGCTTGATGTCGCGGACTACAGAACAGCCTCTCCGGATTAGTTTGTCTCGGATGAAGCTGCAAGTTTTCGATTTAGAGATAAGTCTGCGATGACTTCTCTCGGCAATGGACGTGTGAATTATCAATGCTGACGAAGAATAATTCCTCACCTGACCATAGACTCTTCCGCTTGGCTCTGCCGGTACAGTAAGTAGATCCTGTGCCTTGCGCTGAAAGTCTTCATCGCTCATTTTTTCCTGTGACCACAACTCTCAAAACAACACCTAAGGGAGCGCCTGCGACACTACGCGGGTCGTCATTGAAAAACTCGAAGCAAGACTAAGGCCGAATAGGAGTGGATTTTTGATCTGCACACGCCCCTTTAGGATTAAAACGGTGTAGATCGAAACGGTACAGCTAGATGTGTTCTAAGCCATTCCGCCTCAAGATTGAAAGTGCGGCGTCTAAGTTCATTTAGAGCAGTGTCGAGAAATTCCAGATCACTTCCAATATCCATCAGAGCGAGGAGGGCAGGATCGCTGTGCGGCGGTATTTGACGTGCCCACCTGGCCAAGCGCATTTTTTTCGTAGCTTCTTCTCTTAGCAAGGTAATTAATGGTCTGGAAGCTTTTGAGGATCGCTCCCGAAGCAATGCAACAAAGATTCGTTTCTGGTAACACGATACACGGTTCGACATTGCGGGTGTGCCTCGCTTCACATTCAGTAGAATTCTGAGCGAGTCATTCCCGAAACTCGCTTCCTGCTCCGAGCGAATTAGCATAGCAGCAGAAATTCTCTGAACGTGGTCCGAAAGGAAAAGTTTGTTCCTCAAGACAAATGATAAGAGAGCTTTCACTTGTTCAACAAGGAGATCATGGGGTATCTAGTTGGAATGGTTCCATTCATGGGGCGAGTTCCGGGAGAATTTATTTTCCTCGTGAAGAAAGAACTCCCGTTGATTAGTGATGGCACGCTCCGTCCACGAGTCTTCATTCTCGTGAGTCCACGATAGTTCTATACGAATCCGCTTTCTCGCAAATTGAACCCCAAGACAGAAGACGGGAGCCGAAACGAGAAACTCGAGTTCGCCTTGCCGTCGGATCCCGCATCGTGTTATTCATCTGCAGTCATTACCGGACAGATCTTGACCGTCGCAGAAGTGATCTTGGTACCGGGATCGTTCTTGTCGAACCCAACGACATCAAACGATGATTAACTCATCGAATGATGAACAGCTCTCGTATTCGCGCATTCGACTCTGAGCCAACGAAGAGGTAAAAGAATAAATGAATTACCTTCCGGTTCATTCAATGAAAATCGAATCAAGTAAGATTCCGACTTGGAAAGGAATTAAGCGCCCAGGGAACGGAGTCCCCCGAGGGCCCCACACTGTAAGATTCCGCCCGCGATCGTTCTCGAATCCCCCCTTTGTACCTCGACTGCGATACGCTGCCGAATGGAACCGATGGCCCTCGAGTTTCTGTCTCTGCTCTCGATCCTCCGACCAATCTCCCTTACGAACTTGAGGGCCTCTTCCCCCCAGACCCCAGAGGACTCGATTGCAAAAGTTATCAGAATGTATCATTGAGCAGTGATTCGTAGTTGGCCTGCTTTTCCTGTTCGCCCCTGGTGGCCGCACGTAAATTTCGTGCAATGCCACGATAGCTCGGTGCGAACGAATCCTCCACAGTGACGTCCCAGATAACTCGCTTGCCGCGAGACCACGCTCCTATGGCCATGCCGTCCGGTCGAAGCGCATCATTCGTCGAAAGGTTCCTTAGTGCTAGGAAATCCCGCCGTACGTGGAGCACGTACTAAGAGGTCGTTTATCGCTGCATGACGCGCCAACCGACCGGAAGCAAGCTCGTAGCGCTTGAGCCACATGCGCTTTCCTCACCGTTCGGCAGTCCGAGTCTGAGACTCACCGCCCGCACAAAGTCAATGTCCGAAAGGAGTGTGCCGATATTCTCGCTAGGCGGGGCCTGAAGCCGCAAGCCAGACTCCGGTAAAGCTGCGTTGCCGAGCGGGATGGAATCCACCTCAGAGCCAGCGAGCTTCAGGCGGAGCTCCGCCATAATCTTTCCATCAGCAGTGTGCATCCATATGTACACCCTGACGGGCTCGTTCATCGTCAGCTGGGGTTGAGCCACAGATAGCTAAGAAGTCAGCCGTTGCCTCCCCTCGTTGGTACACGCAAGAAGCCAGTCCGCCTAGGATGTCGAGAACGTCTGGTTCTGCGCCATGGCAGGAAGCGGCTAACGCTGGCAGAGCGACTCTTGACCTCTTGACGGCCTTGAAACACCCATCCCTCCGAGATGGATGAGAGCATCGCCAGATAAGGAGATTTTAAGGATGCTCTCAAACGCTGACACGAACTGGTCATCCAATCGACCCAGAAGAGTCTTCATCTTATGGGCAGGACTTGCACAAAGCAAATACGCTTGGGTACGCCCACCGCCCTTTGCATGATGTGAGTGGCAACGTGACTCCCCATGTGTTGCAGCCGTCGTCGGAAGATGGTCTCCTACAGCAAGCTCTTCCCCTCAAGGGCTGGGGCTATTCCAGCATCGAAGACCGGAGCACCCAGGAGGCCGACGGCGGACCTCGTTGAACGAGGAGGCGGCAGCCCGGTGAGACCTCAGCGATCCTCCGGTTGATGTCAGAAGACTCTGACTCCGAAAGACCACGGATGAAGAGCTGAGACTTCGCGGGATTCATGTTGTACCGCGTAATTGGCCCGGATGCGATCATCCACGATGTCATGTGAGTTCTGGCAGCATATCGAGAAACGATCCAGATATGCCACAATGACGTCACTTCGGAGCGACTCCTATGTGCCTTGGACAACGAGGCAGAACAATGCCGGAGGGGAAACATCCCCTTGAATGAATGAACCTTGATATCTACTAGTCAACGATCGGGTTGCTTCCGTTTCGCGCCACGTAGTGCGGCCTTTGCGGCGTATATTCTCTTAATTGGTGGCTACTGATAAGCGCAACTTGCTCAAAAAAGAAGATCTACCCCGTGTAATCGAGGCGGCTTCGAATATCGACTGTCGGCCGACTGCTGCTGAACCATCGCACACACGCGGTGTTTGGGGGCACCATACTAATGATAACGACGGACATTGTCGTCATTAGTTTGTGTATGGTGATTCGCGAAGGAGGCGGCGCGGCCGCGCCATCCAGGGCGTGATTTAAGGAGACAAATCTGCCAGCTAGGAAAGAAAATGGAAAACTCCTCCTTCTCGCATCCTGGCTAGGGGTGTGGGATTTTCCGAACCAGACCGACCCGAAAGCTATTTGAGGGACGCCTTTTGATGACTTTTTTCCACAACTGTTCTGCTCGATTGATGACCGAAGTCTCAAGCAATCGCATCGCTTTCGCGTCTAGGAATCACGAACAAGTACTGTCCCAAGATGAGGAAAATTTTTTCGGGAGCGCGATACAAAATGTACGGAGGTTAGACAATCAGATCCCATCATTGGCTCAAAAGCTCGCGGGTGCCGCTTTAATTCACTAAGATTCCAGGTAAGAGAATTGCGGGCCCGTAGGATGGATGAGCGTCTATCGATATCCGCATCCCGGAGCTGAGCAGTCGACGACCCGGTGAGTTTTGGCTCCCGTAAGTCGCGTGCTGACGATGAGCGGAGAGATTGTCGCCATATCGTAAATTATTTGTTCGGTCTATTCGTTGAATCAACGGGCGCTACAGCGAGTAGATGACACTGCCAGTCAGTCAGTCAGTCAGTCACACGAACGCAATAACGCCATCGTGGTCATGTCGCCGCGAATAGCGTTTTGAGCTGGCGAGCAGCTTTCTAAGGAAGTTGCAAATGCCGTATAATTCAACAAGACTCGCGCATTCCGTTCGAGGAAACGAAAGAGCTGATGGCGACCGGTGCGAGGAACGTAGAGCTGACTGAGCGGCAAGATGATCCGGCGCCAAAGAGACATTCTTTCGGAAACAAATGTCGATCCCCGTCTCTCCCCACAACCAATTTGTGGCTTCGCTGCTGGTCCCATAGAAGCTCAGGCAGCGCAGTGTAACATGATATTTGTCTTGAGGTATAATAATGGTCTCACGCATCAGCACCGCTTGAGCGAAAGCAGAACCCGCCGGGGGCGAGGGAAGGGAGGAAGTTCAATTTTTGATCCCGATAGCGACCGAAATGCACCGCGACTAGAGACAAAGGACATCGATCCGGGTCTTGTGAGTAAGAAAAATGTAATGGATTGAACCAGAGACGTGATCAGAATCCCCCAAAAGGGAACGAGGGACACGGAAGATCTTGAATGAATTTTCTGTAGAGGCTTGCCTGGCTGCGTGCCTGCCCGCCCACGTCTTCTCATATCGAGAGGATGGGCCACGATGCATGAAAAGTATAGATCGTCCATAAAGTGATATTCTATTGTACGTCCGGTTCGTAGGCTGTCAGCGCTCCGGGAGCTGCTTCCGAATGTCGGGTCCACGAAGCGCGGTCCTAGACGCTCATAGCCTGTTCAAGAGCGATTGAAGTATGGGATGAGGATTGGGGCGAAGTCTGGATTGCTTCAAGGAGTATTCCGAATGATTTTCGTAATTGTTGTAAGGAGAAGAGGGGCGGTCTGGGAGATGGCTCATCCGTTCCACGGGTAGCATTCTTGCTGAAAAAGACTCATGGGGCTCTCGAGCTCTTCACTCAGAAGCGGTAGCTCGCTGTGAGCAACAAAAGGAAGCAGTTTCCCGAGGGAAGAGAATTCCGCTCATCTAACCGATATCCCAAGGAGGCTTGTAGACTTGACCAGGTCCCCGTCGAATCCGATCAGGCGGGAAGGAACGCTCGCTTTAGAAGATTCAGGCGCCGCATTCTCAGGATTCAATTCTCTGAGTGTTGCGGGACGAGGGCATACCCTGTATTAAGCTTTCGTACATTGACTGGTCGCTTCGACGGTCGAGAGCAGCTGGCAGTTCTGTCAGAGTTTCGAGTGGGAATTATGACTATTTCGATGAAAATAGCGTGTCGCAAGCGACGCATCTGTCGTCGGAATGGAAGTTATAAAATCGCGTTGCGTGCGCTACTATGATAGACTACATCGACACGAAGACGGTAATGATTTCCGCCCGGGGCTAGGTTGAGACGTAATCGTGTCTTCGGATTCTTCTCAGTTTTCAAACACTCCCGATTTCAACGGAGTTTCCAGAGCCCGGTCATTACCACGTACGCTTGCTCACGTACAGACGACGGTGACGACGATTGTCACAATTTCATTCCAGGGAGCGGAATTCCCACAGAGCGCTCAATCATCATTACACTGAAACTGTCGTTCGCCAGGAATCGGTCCTGTCGACGGACTCGTGATCTGGCATCTGACCGCGAAATAGCTTCGTCAAAAATTCCCTTCGGCTCACTTCCGTCTGCTCGCGGACCCCCGATGAGCAGCTTCGGGCGCGAGTGCGTACAGAGAGAATTATTCGTATCAATGGAAGCATAACAATGAGGTGTACGCATGTGGCCACTGACTGACTTTTTTTGGGAGAGCCAGCGGCCTCCGACCCGGATCGGAACCGTTCCTCCCCTTCACGCTCTCTTCTTGATAATGGAAGCATATAGATGATAATTACTCACAAATAGTCAGTGAGACCGCTACCGGAGCTATTCGTAGGTCGAGCTCGCGCGGGTTTGCGGAACCGAAATTCAAGCTCAGGTCCTCGAGCATCGATCACAAACGAACAAAAACGCGGAAACGAATGCTCTTGGGAGAAGCGCCGATATTGCTAATAAGCCCAAATAAGCCGTAGAGAAAAATTTCGAGACCCAACTCGACCCAGATGGGTGATCGGTGATCACTGATCCGGTCATGAATCATGACTTTAAATTAATCTGGGCCGTGAGTAGGACCGCCGGAACTACGCGTATCGCAGGTAGCGAGACTCGAGATTGCCCTCACGCAGTGATTTATCAGTTTCTCCCTACAGCTGATGCGGACATCCGGACATTCTACGGATTTGCGAGCTCATCGAATTCTAGACTGGCGTGCCAAAAAGTCGCAGCCAATCGAATCATGTTCCTAAACCCATTGTCGTGCCTAGTTCCCATGATGCCAGCAATGATGATGAATCCAATGATCACCACGATCATCATCGATGATTATTATTATCATTATTATTATCTAAGTGCGGGGCCGCTCCGCCTGTCGGTCGGCGGGCGATTTGAGCCATTTCAGATCGATTTAGTGATTAAGGTAGAAGATGGCACAAAAGCGCTCGGATCCTCGACGTGGTCTGACAGGGCATGCAGCCGCTGCTACCGCCTGAAATTGGCCGCGGTCGACATCATCATCACCATGGTCGTCGTCACAGCGGCCACCGCGACGTCTTTGTCGGTCGGTCGATCATTTGGTCGGTCGGTCGGTCGATCGATCGGTCGGTCAGTCAGTAATGGTGACAAAACTTACACCGAAGAGGCAGTAGTCGACTGAATGCGAATGATATTATATAAGCGATGCTCTTCTTCCGGCTTCCAGTGTGACTCGCGGGCTACCCTTGGGCTACTGGATCCACCGATCGATGGAGAGGCCGAACGCCCGCCCGGCTGGCTTGCTTGGTGATCGGTCCGACGGACGGCGAACCGACCTACCGAGCAAACATCTTACGTATGAACCAATCAGTTGTGTTGTACCAATTCGAATTTGAACGTCTTTCGAACAAATGCGGACGAACTCATGTACCAAGACGACTACGTCGACCGCGGCGGCGGCGGCGGCAGCGACAGCGCCAATAGACCGCCATTTGGCTCCCTGACGGTCCGTCTGTCCGTCCGTCCGGCCGTCCGTCGATCGCAAGCTTGATCTGGGTGTCTTGACCACGAGCGACGCGACGCTCTGACTCTAGCCTGACTACCTGATTGTTGCAGCAAGAGCCGGAGCGCTGCCTCGGCTCGTAGCGTGCTTCAGAAAAGCAAGCGTTTTGCAGTCACAGAGCACTTCACACTGCGCGTTGTAACGGAATACAGCGCACTTCATAGATTTGTTCATACTTCTTCCCCTGACGTCCATCAATCCCGCTTCCTTGTCAAATTCGACAATCGTGTGAAATTTGTGTGTCACTTCTGCTCGATTCGAGATATTATCGCCGATCAAATTGGAAATCTTTTCAAACGAGTCGAGAGGATCATCAATCCTTTTTCTCCTGTTGAGGATTATCCGCAGTTTCGTTTTGATTCATTTTCCCCATCTTAGGGGTTCCTGTGGAGTCATCGCGGGGCGCGGATATTGACCAACGGGGGACGAGAGACGTGGATTCCCCCTGCACCGGAAGTTGTACAGTAAGAATCCTGAGGGCTTCCGAGGGCTGATCTCCATCCTGTACATCCTACCCGCGCTCATCGAACTTCCACTTCCGAACCGCGCAAAATTCATACTTCCGTACGAGTGCTTAATCGCGAACGAGCCCTTTGAAGGTAGAGCCTTCCCCTCAAAACTTCCCGTCCTGTGGAAATAGTGGGAGTTCCTCTCCCTAGAAGCGTACCCTGCATAATAGTCCCAGAAACGGTAACGAGCAAATTCAGTCGTACCTTCTGCCCCGGGTCCGGTCATAAATCTCAATCCGAACCGCCGTGACAATGGATGAAGGATGATCATCGGGCTGCGACGACTGTGGAATAAGCAACCGCGGTGATCATGGTCACGGGGAACTTTTTGTGACCAAAATCAATGAAAGCAGCCCGAATTGCGGCGCGGAAAGACGGAGAAAAGTCGTGTCTTCCGGTGTGATCGGACTTTCTCTCGATTCATTGTCGCACAGTATCCTGACGCGTGCGTATCTTGAAATTCCTGTCGTTCTTTTGTTGAACTGTTGTGGCTTCTCTCAATGATGGGGGCAAAGCGGAAGATCACGCATAAGCGATTGATCTCGGATTGTTATCCTTCGATGGGGAAACTCCCTAAATTCGATTATTGGAGTCCCGCGAGCTGTGAAGCATTCCGACGATCCACGGCGCCGACTTCCCCGGCATCTCGGCGCCAAGTGCGGACTTGCTCTCAGCAAGGGAATTTCAGACGGAAGACCCGTCTTGTCATTCTGAACCTCCTTCGCTCGCTTTCTCGGCGATGAAAAGAATTCGTGCTGAGACTCGAGGAATAATGGATTTGAGGGGAGAGAGTCGGCTCCATTAAGGAATCCGGGGATCGAAACAAAGCTTTTGAAGTCGTCGAATCTCGAGAGGAAAACTATCAGAAAAAAATCCGGAGGGCTGAACGTATGGTACTAATCATCCATATCTTCAAGTGTATCTTATCTTATGTCGAACAAACGAAGTTCTTGAAAGTGAATTCTACCGCCAGGACGATGGAATGCCCGACAACCCGAGCTAGAGACATAGAACGTACAGCAGCATGAGCGTAGGAATATTGTTTGGGTTTTTGACTCGATCTAGAAACTCAGAATTTCTGTCTGCAGAGGGAGCGTCCCAAGGAGACTTCTGGCCGTCTCAGACTACCTTCGAGACGAATCAGTGACCCATAATTTGAGGCCGCGAACGAGGTGGTTATCTCCCGTAAGTTCTCGACTTGTCCATGCTTTCAGATCTGAGTAAGAGGAAATTGATCAGGGAGGACCGCTCCTTCGATATACGAATATACGATGCGACGTCGCAGCCAAGTGTTTCCGAAGACGTCATCATTTTCTATTGGATCAGTGCCTGGAATGTCGGCTGGAATTTCGCCGGAAGAAAACAAGAGAATACGAGCTTCATCAGTTACGTAACTGATGCGATGAATTGCCAAACAAGCGAGCCTACCTGGAAAAGGAGAGAAAAACGTTATCAGTCGCTTTATACAGTGTTCCTCCTCCCATTCTCACCTGCCAGTGACAATGTGAGGACTTTGCACGCATAGGCGTCGGATTTTATCGAGCACCGCTCCGAATTCCAAGACATTATACAACTTGTCTGTCGCAACCGATATGATACGAGTCGACTCCAGAAAGAGCTCCCTCTGAAGCTACGGGGAGCGACATCCGATAATCTCTCTTTCGTCTGGTCAGATCGCGGATTTTGCACCGAAAGAGCCTCTCGTATCATTAACGGATCGGATTTCTCATCAAGCTCGGGTGATAAAACTTTCCGGAAGACTGAGATGCTCCGTCACAGCATGACTCCTTTCCCCAAGAGCTTCTCCAGACCATGCCTTAAATAAGTATTCGCATGGATGTTCCATCAATTCATTGATACTTGACCCTCGTCAGCTCACTTAATTCTTTAGTTCTTTTGATCAAGAGGAAACTCGTGAACTCAAGCCTCGACTCGAGGCGAATACGGAATTGTTGACAGAACTTTGGACGGAGTCGCGAGCCGGCAAATGAACTCCCGCCGTCCAACTCTGCGGAACAGAAAACTTCACTATAGACTGCCTCACTGATGTTATGCATCGTATTTGAGTCAGAACCTCGAGATGGAAGTCTTCGTTTCTGACGAATGAATAGGCGGCAGCAGGTATCGCCAAATTCCAGGCAGCAGACCGCAGTGCTCATTCAGAGCGTCATTCGTGATGGAAGCTTTCGCGATTGCCGTCGATGATGCCTTCAATCGATTTCAGTCACAAATCTCGCACTCGCTAATCTATAGAGCAATCGCCTTGCGCCTCCTCTCATTACGCTCTTCTCTGCAGGATTCGTCGACGGTGAAGAAAAAAAAACACAGATATGGAAGTTTTCGACAAATCCACGATATGTCGAGTCGGTCGCTGGAGAAAATCTGAAGGAAAAAGAGACCGAAGATGACCACAACGCAGCAGAAGTGAAAGTAAAAGGCGAAGCGGCAAAAAGCATCATAAACTGCTATCTGGCCGAGAATTTTGCCCGAGAAAAAACATACATCGTCGGAAGATGTTCCGGATTTCTCTTCTTCCCTCCGTGTGATCGCAGTGGCTCGCCGAAGTTCTTTTAGAACTCAGCTTTGTTCCTCGACGTCGCTCGCGCGACTTGTGGCCGATAGCAGACACCGCAGCGATTGCCGAAACGAGGCATGACTCGGGTAACTGTCCCTCAATCGGACAGCCACTCGGCTCCGATTTCGGAGGAAACTATAGGAGCCGCTCGGAAATAGATCCCCGAAATTAGCACCCGGAGGGTCAGGACGTGTGGACCACGCAATCTGTCGACATCCGTCGGCCGAAGGGGAAACCTCTCTCTCGAAGTTAGAATTCATTCCCGGCGAACAAGGATGACGCAGACTCGTGGTCGAAATTGAGTCAGTCTAGCTGGGAAAGAAATCGCATCCGTTTCCGCCTACGTGTGGGGCACGTTAGTAGGAAGTAGTGGAGGTATTGAATCATTGCAAGGTGTTATTTAGGGGATGAACACTAAACTTTTGTCACACGATCGGATCCCACGCTCGATATCCGGCTACCTATGGTTCTCGAGAGTTATTTACGAAAGTATGAAATTGGGAATAATTTCGGAAGATAAGTGTGCACGAAAGGGTTGGAACAATCGAGGAAGAAACGATCGCGTTTTCCGTCGCCGGAACTCTCGTCTGCTTGTTTCTTGTGTGCTTGCCCGCCCCCCTGCCTGCCCGCCAGCCTGCTTGTGCCTGGCCGACTGTCTTTCTATCTGCTCGCTGCCTGGCTGGCTGCTGGGCATCATCACTCTCATCCCTCAAGTGAAGCCGGAGACGACTTAGATGACGACACCTCCAATCCACCCGCTACTCGATCCGCTTAAACGATCTATCGGCTCAGATTGGAATCCAATAGGAATTTTCCGACTTTTCTTCCGCGATTCTGTCGGCCCCGGCGTCGGCGGACAGCTACGACTTCGTCGCCGACACCGTTTCCCCGTCGGACGACGGCCCGAGCGAAGCAAGCTTAGCTGACTCTGTATCATTTTATAGCTCGATCCAAATAGAGAAATTTTCTCAATTTTCCCCGATGGTCCACCATTGTCGTCATCGATCTGGTCATCGGATGTCAATTGATTCGACCAAATCCGGGTTGGATTCTCCTCCCACGATCCGAGTGGTTATGAGCGGCGAGACCGTCTTCGGCGCCAGGGAAAAGCAAGGCGCACAAGCGTGGACGCAGGCGGACGAATCGATACAGGGAAATGATCTCGGTCCCATGCGGACAGTCAGCCAGTGAGTCTGTCTGTCGTCCGTCGGTAACTTGACGACTGGTTCGAATCCCACCCAGCTCGCTGAGTGAGATCTACCAGACACGGTCGGCCGGCCACCGAGGCAAATGGAGGCAATGACCAGTTCGTTAACAAGATGGTTTTACTGAAATGCTGGCTCGCTGTTTCGTTCGTGTGCTCTGTTAGTCTATTGGTCGTGTAGCCAAGTGTGAAAATTCTGCCAAATTTCCGCAATTTCCCAGCGCACTTCTTTAAGCGTGCCGGCGAAACCCAGCGCGAATGCTACGTCGACCCAAGGGGCGGCGGAAGGATGGACGATCCAACGGCCGGTCGGCGGACGGGCGTTCATTCCCGCCAAACCGTCGAGCCAGCAGTGTTAATGCCCCCAGCAGTCGTCAGGACCCAACCTCGCGGGCGTTCTTTTTCGGCGATCTTTCAACTTAATTTCTTTACTCGTTAAAACTAGACTCGGAAGTGTTTTTCTTATGTTTTTTGATGCCTTAGCTTTCTGCCCATCCAGCTTCCGATTGAAAGGAGGCTTTCAGAATAAAAGGTTCTCTCATTCCGTGGCAACGCCGTTGACGGCGCACTCCATCGGGGAATCGTTCCTTCTCGGCTCTGGGTGACAGCTAACGAGCTGCTAGTCCTATCGGGCTCCCTGATTTCAGCAAAAAGAAGCTGCCGACTTTAGATCCGCAGCTGAAGCTAAGGGAAGCGCAATACTGAAGCCTCTACGGAGAGAGCACTCATAAAATTCGGTCGGAGGCCCCCCACAACGAGACAGGGTTTCTCGAACTCTCATTGGGAAGCTCTCTCCGTTTGAGAACTTCGGGGAAGCTGGAAGACTTATCTCAGTCGGCTTGAAGGCTTTTCGTGAGCGTAAACTCGTTCGGATATTAATTGGGGACGAAGAGAAGTGCTGAAGATACGTAGAACATCTGCAACGCCTCTGAAGCGATTTGCTCAAGATAACAAATTCGTTGACAAAAACCGCGCGTCATGCTGCGCCCCTCGGCTGCTGCAGAAAAAACACCCATGAGACGACGAGCTTCGAAGGTATCTCCCGGTTCCGTCACTCGGATTCTGACGGGGACTCTCCTCGTTTTCTACCTATGACAAAGACTCGTATTAAAAATCGTTTCCTCAACACTTAACGGTTTGAGTGCGATGGGATCAAACACCGCGGGGCGAAGATCCGTACGCGAAATACTATTGCAGACTCTCAATTACAAGCCGTACGAGGCACCGTCTACCGAGAAGATTCAATGACACCTCATAGTATTAGACAAGCGAAAACGGAGGGGGCGATCGAACGAAGCGAAGGTCGAAGGTGCGAAGGGATGGGGCATTAAAACTTGGAATGCAAGGGAGTTCGAAATTTTGAAAAAACATTCCCGAATCTTAAATTAAGATCGGATCCCACTCTTATGGATTGGCTCGCCAGTCGTTGAAAATCGCGGCAGGCAACGGCGGATGCCTGCAAACATTCGGATTCGGCTGCGCAAGTGAATCGACAGGCTTCTAATTGAGACCTGTAACTTCGGAATTCGATGGGATACACAGCTGTCAATCGTTGCTTCGTGTATTTGAAGCCCCGTTTCCGATATTGTTCCCGCAAACGGATCGCATTGGTATCTCAGATTTTATACGATCAGAGCAGCGTTGTCGGAATTGATGCCGAACCGGGGCTCCTGAAAACATCATAGCCACAACTCGGATTCAATGAATAAAGTGGACGTCTGTCTGAGTGGGATACCATTCTTTTTCTTGTCTGAACGATATAACCATCATCCATGAATACAAGTGGTGAATGGAGAGATGACCGACGGGGAATAGAAGAGTAGGAAAATAACGGAAGACCTCTAAACTGATCCACAATCATGAGAAAAACGATGATGGTGATGTTCGTCGTTGTTGTTGTTCTCGACGGAGGCACTCGGCCAGACAAGTTTTGGGCGGGCTTCTTCGGCTTGTTCTGCGCGTGTCGTTCGGATGCTTCCAAAAGCACTTACTATAACAGATAATGTCGTTTTCAGATTACGGAACTTCATCGAACGAACGAGTCGCGGTCCGAGCGGGAATTCCATCGGTGCCGCCGCCGCCGCTCGATCACAGCACCGGCTTCAGCCCTCGGAGAGGCTGGAAAAGAATTATCGGAGTCCCGTTACTTCTCGGAGCTCCCTCTTGTCGGACATGATGTCCCGCCGTCTCGGCAATGATTAGGCTATGTGTTAGTCCATTCACTACTCTAGCGCGATGTCCGCGAAGTGCGTCACCATCATTGCTTCGCGTCTCGGCTCGCCGCGATATGAAGATGGAAGTGCGTTGAATCAATCCGATCTGAATTGCGCTCGCTGATCGGGGCATCGGTGCGATCACTCATCGGCCTGTGTGCCGAGGGATACACGATGACAAAACTTCAGGAAATTGAAGTTATCCGAAGAGCAACGAAATAAACCGCAATAGCGGAATTATTGGACATCCCGCGGACATCCGAAGAGCTTGTCACGTCTCAATCCTCGCCGAGTTCGGGGAGTGCGAATCATCTTCGGCCTCCGCTCAACTTCGGCCTTCGCTCATCTTCTCCAGGAAATCAAGGCACCCCTTGCAGAACGTCGACGCATTCCGCGCAAGACTCGACCACGATCTGGTCGTGTTTCCGCCCGCAGATTTCAATTTATCCACTGAACTGTATCAGTTCATTTATTCACCAGTGTACTTGAAGATTACGCTAGCCTGATTGTTGTCATTGTGCCCGGCGCGAGAAATGTCTTCAGCGTCGTCGGCGAATAGCGCCAGTCAGGGAAGGAGGTAGGTGGGTTGGGTGGTTGCTTGGACGAGCCGCTGCTTGGCAGTGGGGCGGCCCGGCTTGGAATTTTCCCTTTGCTGACAGCGAGGGAGAGTTACGAATCCGATATAAGCGGGCTCCGCAATGACGTCGGTCGATTTACTTGTTTGCTCGTGTTTGCCGTCAGCAGGTGCTCGGTAGATAGACGTTGTGGGAGCCGCTGTCGCTGTTGTCACTGGTGTAGAGGCTGCTGAGCTCGTTGTCACCCACTCTCGCTGCAGACACTCTCGTTGTTCTTGTTGTTGTCATTACTGTTGTCGTCGTTGGTTCTTCGGAGAGTTCACCTCAGCCGTTGGTCGATTGGTTCCCGAGAGACGACTGACGGTCGCGCTTTCTGAGACTGCAACTTCGTCGAACCGCCGTCACTCGACATACACCAAAACACATCAAAATGCGGAGCTACCTTTGCGTCCTCTTAGTGGCTGTGTTGTTTGCGACTTGCGCGAATCAGAGCAGTGCCTCGAGTACCCGTCGACCTCTGATTCCTGGCCTTCCACCTGTGCTCTCCGGATTATCGCTTGCGAACATCCCAGGGATTTCTCACATCATGAACATGCCGCTCCCGTTCAACGTGCCCTTCAGGTAAGCTTTTCGCGTGATATCGGTTTTCCATCCAGCGTCGCTCGAAGTGTGCCGACGGCCAATGATCGCCTCGATATCCGACGAACTCCACAGGGGGGGCCTCCCGGCCTTCTCGATTCCAAGTTTCGAGGAATCACTAGTTCAGTCTCCCGACCACGAATGCTTCTGATTAGGCTGAAAATTATAAACTATTGCGAGCGATGCCGATTGCGAACACCGATTAGACTTCGAAAGGCTGATCCAGATCTGCAAATACGGCGAGCGTTTAGCCTCTTCGCACCTCACAGCTTTCTAGCGAGCCAGAAAACTCTCTCGACGTAAAAACTCCCCAATTTTCATTTCTGTGAACATTTTTCTTCTCGCCTCCACGCGCTCGATTGCAAAGCCGATTTTTATTCGGAAGTAAAAACTCATCCCGCCTCCTGGCGAAAATCGACGTCGGAATTCCGGCTGCCTACAATCAGCTGATGGCTCGCATAAGATGATACTGTGAGTTTTCAGATCGTTTCCTCGCCGGTGCGACGGAACTACTTCAGTTTACTAGCTGATTTTGAATTAATGTCCATTTATCTTCCAGTCTCTCATCACTGCCGCCGCTGCGACTTCCTATCCGGCTTCCGGCGTTCCTTGGCGGAGCTGGCATGCTGCGAAACGCCACTCATCTCATCCGAAACACCTTCTTGACTCCCGGGGGATCATCAAATGCCATAAACACCAACTCTCTGACCTCTTATCTCGCCGCACCTCTCCTGCCGCTCCTCAACCTCGGTGGTGGATCCGGGATCGCGCAAGCCGCCAACAGGAACATACTGATTGATCCTCTCCAGTACGCTCAATACTTCCGAGCGCTGCAACTCCAGAGGTGAGATCATTCGAAAACACGAATTTTGGCATACACCCACCCCGTATTCCATTGACCGTGCCATTTTTCTCTTGGAATGCTGATGTCGCTCGACTCGGTCGCCTGGTGGAACTAATTTGAACAATTTCCAGCGCACACGAAAGGCGGCGCAGGAGCATCGTACAGCAGATGCTGAGGAACTACCAGCCGGGACAAGTTGAATTGGCGAGGACGCGCCTCCAGGCTCTTCAGATGCCCCTCGAAGCTCAGTTCCGCATGCTTTATAGATATCATTGACGGACGTGCGTTTAGTGAAGTTCTAGTACAATGTGTGCGAGTCGTCTACCTGTATGCTGTATGTGAGCGTGTGTCGTGCCTTATCTTTCCGCCCCTCTCTTTCATCTTCCCCTCGAGTTGAAAGCTTTCCGGGAATCTTCTACAATCCGCTTCTGCAGGCCGCTGGTCGGCGAGCTTAGGTCTAGTCAGAAGGAACCCGATGTCAGGATAACATCAAGAACCGCTGGACGGTCGAACGCTTCCTCGAAGCCCGTCTTCACGTATTTATGTTGAGTTTCATTAGTTTATCCTTCTGGAAAGGAAAACCAAGATTTTGTTCAACAAGCTTACCGCCCGTTCTCAAGCATCGCGTCAATGTTGCTACAATTTACGGACATAATAAAAACCAATGGGAAAATTCGCGGAGATAAACCGACTCGGATTGTGCTTCCGTCTCCATCTCACCGGACTTTTGGTCCGGATTTCTGGGTATCGACCTAACCCACCAGAACTTAACTCGATCATACGATCATCGCTAAGGGCAGCGATGGTCGGCATTCCCAAGGTATTCCTCGCTACAGAGCTCAGGTTACTTCGGTCACTCGGGGGGATACGGGGAAAGCACATCGAGAGACAAGGGGTCTCGGCCCGAGTCGGCGACTTCGGAGGGGCTTTGCGCCTCAAAAAGACATCGAAAACCTCTGTTCCATTTTAGGTCACTCTCCTGGGCAAAAATGCTCGGAAAGAAAGATCGAAATGCACTCTCATGAATCAGGAATTGGATTGAGGAATGCCTGACGTCGGAGCCCAGTCCGAAAATGTCAGTTCCTTCCTGGGAACGGGCCGAAGAAAAAGATGGCTGAAGGAACCCAACCTGGCCAATTTCATTCGATAAATACCTCCCATCCAATATGGGGAGATCTTAACTCTTGACGACTACCTCAGCATATTCATGTCCGAACCACTCGAGATATCCGCGGATTCAGGCTCAATACTGAGGTAACGAAGTCAACTTTTCCGTTTGCGGGGATCTATCTTTCCCTCAAGCATCAACCGTTATCATCGCACGATGGTCACCTACTAATGTGAGCGATTGTTTTCGGGATCTTATCATCAGCGTGACGTTGATTCCTCGATATCAAAACTGAGTAACAATGCTTTCATCCGATCGATCTCCTGTGGAAAATCATGAAGTAGTCGATATAGGATTTTTGTGGCTGTCGCGGCGTAAACGTCCGGGGGAACTCCGATGAGTCTTTCCCCTCAGGATAGAAGAGGATAGTCGCTAGCGGCATCCACTGCATCCGAGCATTCCATTGTGGATACGGATCGTGTGATCGCAGCGAATTTCTACTGGAGTAAATGTGACATACCGTAGCCTCGATCTTGGGAAGAAACTCTGATCATGAGGAAAACTCCGGAGACACCTCGCGCATCTGCTTCCGGTGGAATTTCAGGTGTGACAAGCGCAATCTCTCCTCGTGGGGGCTCTATTTCAGGCTCCGCTGGATTGCACCAGGGCTCGGGAAAGAATATCGAGGCCTCGAATGCCTCTGTTCATTCGGGAACCGATTCTCGATCTCTGATCTCTTCGGCGAGAGATCCTTCAACAGTTTGTGGACAGCTGAGTGAAAATTTTTTGAGTCGTGATGTGTGTCTTGAGAAAACTCCGGTCACGTTCCGTCGCTTGACTGTGGGTGAGAAAGTTCCTGCTCGTCGCTCCACCAGCAAACACGTTTTTGCGATATATGGGCAGAGGACGATTCGACTCCTCTCGTGGTCAGAATCAAACTTTTCCAAAGTTCAATGAGGGCCCTTCTCAGCTCACAGTCATGGTCTATTGGCTCGGAATTCGGCGAGTGTAGGATTGCTCTAGACATCACGGAGTTTCATTCTGGTAATTCTCTTCCCGCTTTATCTCTACGAAAATCGTCGAGTTCAGCGAACCATACACTCGAATCCCATCGTCTACTGCTAATAGCCGCTCGAGGAGCATTCCGCTCGAAAGCGATCATATCTCGTTCGGCTCAATGGCTTTTTGGAGAAATCTCGACGCTAATTCCGGTTTACTCCTCGATCTACCTGGACCCAGATGAGAGGCCGGCTTCTAATGAGGGCATGAATACTTGACGCTCACGGAGCAAACCGAGCGAGCAGGAGACACCGTGGATCATTGAGAAAACAGAGAGAAGGAACCGCATCGTCTCGCTGGTGGACGCTTGGAACTTGGAGACCTGAAAAGCCGGCACTCGTCTCAACATGAAGATCCTGTCTTTCGTTTCAGTTCTGATCTGCATTGGGAGAAGTCCATCGGAGGCCTTATGGTGCAAAGACGCCGAAGGCAATCAGGTCGAATGGTAGGTTTATCTTCTTGCGAGATCTCCGGTGAAGTTTTAGAAGAAATTCCGCTAGCGGATGGAATTGTATCATACAGAGAGAGCAAGTTCTGAGTAATCCCGAAGGAGGGATGTCGAACAACTAGATGAATAGTGCAGGGAACTGTCCAGCACGAGAGTGAAGGAGAAAATGTACTGGTGAGCTCACCAGAGTAGAGTAGAGCGTCATAGTCCAGACGTGATGGCAGGGAACGTCCTAAGACGTAAAGCTATAATCGTTCCCGCTCCGTGAAGGTCGCTCATCTATAAGTTGCCGCATCGATTGTCCCAACCTCCGTCGTCACCTTTGAGTTCGGTTCCCAAGAGAAGTAAGCATGATGGTTCGGACTACGGATACATCGATTCTCGCATGGTTGCGGATGGCGCAAGGGTGAGCGAATATATATCAGCGCAATTTTGATGTCGATGGTCTGCGGCGAAAGATGGCTCGAGCGACTGGACTCGTGTAACTCCTGATTTCGCAGAACTTCTCGAGCGGCGCCAAAGGAATTTTTTCCGACGAACAGAATCCCCTCGCCAACTCACTCGAGCCCCTCTTCAAATGGAGTAAGGCGAAAGCCAATCGGGTGCGTCGGTGTTACCCTGATGAGTTCAATTGTCGACCGTCCTCTTGAAACATGCCAGAAAAGCGACTCCTCATCGGACAGAGTCGTCGTCGAAGCGGGGCATGCTTTCCGCGGCATATTCGATATCGGTCTCTCGAACCTCATAAGTATCTTTCGCTGCGAACAGGAGCTCGTATACATTGCTTACAACGATCAACCACCGGTGGAAGGAGAGAAAGCTTCTTGGTCGAGTGGTCACACAAAGGGCGTGGTCCTATTCGATTCGGACTCGGGTTTATGGCTCGTTCATAGCGTTCCGAAGTTCCCTGAAAACACGTTCTCCGGAAATTTCTCATTCCCAAAAAATGGCTACGTCAATGGCCAAACGCTTCTTTGTATGAGCTTCAAGAGCCGGCAACTCAACTCTATTGGTGCGTTACAAAGTTATTCCTCCTCAATGTCAGACGAACCCCCAAGGTGGGCGCTCTGCGCCCTCGTTCCTTTCTTCTCTAGGATTATTCCTGCAACCTGAACTCGGTCGAATGTAATTTCCGAGTCTCGCGCCCTCGTTTACAGCCGCCCATCTACTGAATCAAGAGGCGCACATATATGAAAGTCACGCACCCGCAAACTTTTCGAAGCTCTATCCCAACCTATCGCTGCTGTTATCGAATCCCTCTGCCTACAACGTGACTCAAAATGTCACGAAGAACGTCATCCGAGGGGTTCGCGGAATGCCTTTCCTCGCTTTTGCCAAAAGCGGCTCTTTGGACGACGGTGAGCCACAAGATCCCTGATCTAATGCTGACTGAGAAAGAATTGAAGCCCCTTTGCCCGAGCTTGGTTCAATTTGCTCACGCGTCTGATTCGCCGCCGACCCCCGAGGGGCAAACTGAGAAGGAACTTAATTCCCTTCCAGACGTCTATTCTAGAGCCATAGCCCCCGCCCTCGGGTCAGACCTGTACGTTTCCAGTTGGCAGAACGGTGAAGGGGGGAAACTCGACTCGGAATGCTCGATGAAATTCAAAGTGCTCGACGTCGAGAGCGTCTCATTCACTTTCGGCGAGTCCGAAACAGCTTGGTCAACGAAGAACGATCACTCTAAATGGGCTGTTACGCGCTCCAAGTCGACTTGGCTGTGTATCGGATCAATCAATCGCATGGTGAGCTCACCGGATGAGTTGGGAATATGAAAGTAATCAGAGGACATGCCCCAGGATACGGGAATAGATCTTGATCTCAATTTCCCCTCCCGGTATGTTGCAGCGCTCACAGTTCAAACGAGGGGGAGAGACTGTTTGCCTGTCGGAGAGAACTCTCGGAAAGCTCTTCCAGAATGCGGTCACGAACCACACTACCTGCGACAGCGATAAGGCTGTATCGTCCCGAGAACCGTAATTTCGTTTACTCTGTCTCATGTGCGGGATACCAGATTCAAGACCAGATGGGCACACTCATCGTGGATACGGCCCGTGTCAAATACAATACTATCCCGACCTCTCAACCCTTGAGCTGATTCGGAGACAAAGATCCTTACCGAGATGAGGTATCGTGTATAAGCATACTGAGAGGACAAAGGAGACCTATGGCGCATGTCCAGGGAAAAACAAGCCGGTGTCACCGCTATTGACTCAGAATACGGTCGTCCTCTGTTGCGCCAACGCTCCCGCGGGAGGGCCACCCTCCGGGATGCAGATGTGTTGGGTCGGAACTGTCAGAAGTCAGAATGCCTCACACTCGAGAGATTTGTCTGCCCCTGATACATTTGTCGAAGGAGTCATCGCAGGATATCAATTAGAGTTCTCGATATAACCTGTGAATAAATTCTGTCTCGGTATTAATGTCGCAATCGGGAGCATTTTCCACCCTAGTGTTTCTAGACCAGATCTCCGCGGAATCCTCGAGAGGATATCTTACCGTACCCAGGGTCCCTCATCGGGGGTCTTTGCTGCGTAGAGCCCTCCCCTCGCAGAGTCCTAGTTCAGCCCCGCTGCCCCCTCCCTCCCGGCGGATACGAGGGATTCTACGAGGAGTGCTTGACGGGCGGGAGCAAGATGGCGATAGGGTGTCGATCCTCGGACCCCCACTGCCTTGAACAGCTGCTGACTGATAATATGACAGGCAGCCCAGCCTCTCGTTCTTGGAGTCCGCGACTGTGCCACGGGGTCTCGGAACGATATCCAGTTTCCCTATCGTCGTCACCCAGACTGGGGGTCTTTTTTGTAGCATTTCCTGGCTGTGTCGAGGTGCTACTTGGCATGGTATTTCAATGTGCAGAATCTTCGGAGAAATATCGCGAAGATATTTCTGATATCTATTAGCCGGCTGTATTGACTTGAGCTGCTCGGGAGTTGTTCCCTTCATGGGTAGATTGTTGTAGATTTTTCACCAAAAATCGAGTGAAACAGAGAGGGGAAACTGATCAAGATGAAACAGAGAGGAGGAAGGGATCAAGATAAGTAATAAGAGGGATGGAAGCCTTCTGAGAGATTGCATTGGGGCGATTAGCCCTGCCGGACGCAGTGCCCGGCGATGAGGCTTGACCATATTGGGAATGGCTCTATGCCCCGAATATGATGTCATGCAAATGATGAGGATCGAAGCTGCAAGACGGATGGCCTTGGAAGTATGACATCTACGCAGCAAGATAGGCTCGAGTTCAAGATTTGCTCGATCGATTGTTTGCTCATCTTGGGGGTTCAATCGACTGTTCGGAATAGCGTTCAAGACTTTTCCGGTTGTATAGTGATATCATCAGGATTATCTATGGCGGATTTTCATGACGAAGATTACGAGCCGACGAGTTTTAGAAACCGTCAGGAGGTGGTCAGTGCCAAAGCCCAACAACGAAATCATTTTTCTCATGGAATTGATCGCATCGCGACAAACCGCCGCGATTCCTGATGGTGGATTTGCCGCTGCCTTCAAGCTACGAATTCTCACCCGGGTCATGAGCTCGGGAATCCCGTTTGAGTCCACAATAAGGAGCACGGCCGAAGGCCGCGTTCCCCAGGGCTGGTAAATAATACGAGAGATGGAAGCCTTCTGAGAGATTGCATTGGGGCGATTAGCCCTGCCGGACGCAGTGCCCGGCGATGAGGCTTGACCATATTGGGAATGGCACTATGCCCCGAATATGATGTCATGCAAATGATGAGGATGAAAGATCGAAGCTGCAAGACGGATCGCCTTGGAAGTATGACTAATACTGCTCGGCTCCATATTCCTACTCACGGAGCATCTAGCAACCTTAACATATGTGGCCTATGCGATCTGAAGAGCAGACTCTCATTCCAATTTTCTCCACAGCCAGGACATCGAGATGGTATTCCGATTCAAATAAAGGGGACTTTAGAACGATTCTTCAGGATTCGTGAAAGCGCGTTGTCGAGCTCGGTCCAATCGATGCCTCGGAAATATTCGTGCTCCCTGAAAGGCTGAAAGTTCATCTTGTTCCGCGCCCCGAGTCGCTCCGAGGGATTCTCCCGGAAGAGATCTTTCAGGAGCAGGCGCTTGCCCTTTTCGAGCAGAGGATTGATGGGCACGGTGGCATTTTTGGCTACTTCGTATCTGTGAATGGCGAATACAATGAGGAGAAAATACAACTCGGAGCGATGTGAGAGCGGATTGAGAAAAGGGAACATCAGCTCCGCTCAACTAAGAATCTCAGGCAGAGACCGATGCTCGGACCTGATCTAGCCCAAAGAGAACCATCGAGGGGACCTAGGGAAGCTTCTCACCTATTCTGCTTAGACAACCGATTCAGATCGATGTTCCAACGTTTCACGTACAAACTGAGCGGTGTCATACCCTCGAACATTGTGAACAAGACAATCCCGTACGACCACCAATCCGCACCGGGCCCCGATGTCCGACATGCAATCACCTGCTCCGAAGACAAAATTTTTTTCGCCGAGAAATTCATCTTCGATGCCATATCCCGCGGCGCGCCCTGCTTTAGAGTCACAGATGCTGTTCCCGCTTGACTGGGAAACACGCTCGACCGTGGATCTAGTGTATCTGTAGAGATCGGATAGGGCCTATCGCATCTCTTCCCACATGATCAAGAACTCGCCTCTGGTGCCATATATGCCAAGGAGCCGCATCTCGTCTTCGCGCTCAAGCCCACAAAACTTATGCCGAAATCGGATAGTAACACGTCGAATGACGGAGTGATGAGAATATTCGAGCAGCTGATATCACGATGGAGGCATCCCAAGGCATGGACTGTATGTAAAGCATGCGCTAGCTGTGCCGCGATTTTCCGAGTGACGTCGTCTGGAAGTCCTGAGATGATGAGGGTGGTCAGAAAAAGGGCCTCCAAGATGAGGTACGAACTGTATGAAGCGTCGGGCGGCGGCTGGTTGAAGGGAAAATTGCAACTGCAATTTTTCCCGTGAATGATATCCTAACCAAAGCTCAGAATATCGAAGCCGATCGATTCGGGCTCGAGACACTGAGGGCACTGACTGAGAGTAGCTCACTCGTTTTCCGGAGAACACGATGAAGACTCCCCGTTTTGACGTAGTCCATCACGTAGCAGTAAGCTCGAGCAGTCTCGAACGCAGCATATAGAGAGACAATATTCGGATGGCCCGCAGTTCCACGCCAAACGTAAAATTCTTTCTCTTGCATTTTGAATCCCTCCTCGATCTTCGTCGCCTTCTTACGAACGCATTTTATGGCGTATTTCTTCTTGGACTCCTGTGAGCAGTTCGAATGTGCATCTGAGAGTCTAGATAGATTACAATTTGCCGAAAAAGTCGCGGAATAAATCCTGTCATTCTCTACACGTGGCCTTCCGGCGGAATATCGAACTACTGCATGAGTTCTACGCACTTTATCCACAGCGCAGTAAACCACTCCGAAACTACCCGATCCGATTTTCCGCTCCATGACCAGACTGCCTGGCCCGATGCGGAAGTCGTCCCGAAACTTCGGGTTTAGCCACACTCTCCTCAGATCGACGTCATAGAACTCCGCCGCATATCGAACATCGTGGATCTTGTGCTCAAAGAAAGTGAAGAAGCTTCTTAAACTGCTACAGAAATTCGGCTTCTCGGGCTCCGAAAGCTCCGATAAAACTGCGGAAGACAAGGCCTGCTGAGGAGTTTTGTCCAGTCTATAATCATCCTCGGGACTCAACGGAATATATCGGAAGAAATAGAGCGACAGAGTTGAATATTACTTCTTCTCTCGGTCGCTGGAAGCGACGAAGGTGTCGGGAGCGTGTTCAGGAACTGCCTGACCTCATTTCTTAGATTAGCCTCAGCTGAACACTCCCGAATGATTGGAACTACCCCGTGAACTTTAGAGCCTGGGGACCTCGAGCCCTTGTTGTGAACCTTGAGGATGGATTTCACCGCCGAACGTCTGTAGCCTCTCGAGGTTTCCTTGGACGATCCGTCGCTGGGGTTCATCGCTTCGATATCTTTCTCCGATCTCGGGCCCCGTCGCGCCTTGGTTGCACCCGACTCTGCTTCTTCGCGAGAGTTCAGCTCCCGTCGCTTAGACGATGGCACCGGATTGTCATGCTCTAACAAGTTCGTTTTCGCCTTTCTCGCAGACCTTATGAGACTATCTTGAATAGGCTTATTGCGTGGATATGGACGCTTTGTTGGCTTCACATTGAGAGGAATAGCGCTATTCCCGTGACGACCTGATCGGTAATTGGCCGGGATCTTAGCTTCATGGGCGAAGAGCTCAGCTCCCCTGTTCGAAATCGACCCGGATCCGTCGCGGGAATCTGGTTTCGATGAGCTCGCGTGCTTTAAGGCGAAGCCGACACGTTTTGCCGCGGCGAATTTCGGACGCAAAGACATCTCGTGCTCCTTTCCTCACTGAGAGATGCCGACTCAGCAGGCTCGGTATGCTGATCGCCTGAAAAATACACGCTTGGAAGACCTAGCGCGGATATTCATTGTTTTCGCGAAATGATGGATTCAGTGACATTCGCTCACTCGGTCACACGCGGCCCTGCTCTTGATTTTCCCGACCGATTCCTTCGGCGCATAACGGGAACCCCGGGGAGATGGACTTCAGCTTCCTGCACAGGACCTTTGTTCGCGACCATCTCTGACCTCGTGGGGGGGGGGGCAAGAATCCGACGAGCGCCGCAGAGAATCTCTCGGCGTCATAGCGGGGGTTTCCCCCGCTTTGACGAGTTCCCGATCCCTTGGGATTGTATGACAGTCTTTCTCCCGTCGACAACCGTTCAGACTTCTGAATTGAATCACAGGCATCTCTATGGGCAACTCCAGTCAGTCGTTTCGTATTGATGTTCACGAGATTCTTTTTTTCCAGCTGTAGCCTCTCTCTCCGACGCTTCTCGTTCCCCTTTCGTAATCAGTGTGAAATTCCCTTATTCGGTCATGAAGATAACTAAGATCTTTAAGGGACGTGTGCTTGGATTACGACGAAAGGGATCTCGAGTGCTCCCAGCTTGAAACTGGCATGACGCATCATTGACGGCTCAACGACCATTTCTGACGCCTGCCGAGGAGTATCGATGCCAGACGACTATTGAGCACTGAATAACTTTGGTCATAAAGCAGATGACTATCAGCAAAGAACGACCTGGATGACAAGATCCCACATCGCAGGTGAATCTGGAATCGGACAAAATGCTCCAGCCCACAGTGAAGACACCGACCCAACTTAATAATTAATTATCCAGTGAATAGTTTATTAGAATTTCTTGTCCGTCTCCTGGACGCAATTCCGCTCGGTTTGCATGCTATTTCGCTACATTTCGCCTCGACGGAAACGAGCACCATCCCGAAATGAGAAATTGTTCTTCACTGAGTGAAATACGCGCATGGCTTTCCTATTTCCAACCAAATCGATGTTTTTGTTCTTCCCAGTCTATATTTCCACTAGCAATATTCATTTGTTGTCATCTTCACGGCGGCTGATCTCTGTGTACCGGAGATGGAATCCTTCAAGTTATCCCCGGGCTCGTTACCATCATCATCATTTTCGCCGTCTCAGCTTCATCGTTTCGTCGTGGGGTTTTCTTCTTTTTCTTCACGCTTCGTCTGCTTGTTGTTCGTCTTCTTCTTCTCGGGTTTCATGGTATTTTATCCTTAGTTTGCTTTCTCCTCGCAACATTCACGCAATTGGCCAATGTCATCAGTCGATGATCAACGACGCCCCGGCATCATATCATCATCACCATTTGCATCATACAAAACGGAAATGTTGGGGCGGCGGGCAATAGGAAATAAAATTAAGACAATCAGACGTTGAAGAGGTCAATAGAAAAAGTAGTAGGAGAATGGACATAGCAGGAGTAGAGAGAGTTGACATTTGATACCGCATAGAGAACCATAGCTCTACTGCTTCTTAAGGGCCTCTTCAATTGCCTGCTGGGAAAGTTCTTCGAAATCGCACGCTTGGATGTACTTGTACACACCCACGAGAGCTTTCTTGAGCGCGTCGTACGACGAAGCGTACAACATCTTTTGCTTGACACGAGCTCCCTCGGGACACCAGGTCATCAAAACGAGACGATCCAGAGAGATCTTCGATGGTTCGTTTGTGCCTTCAGAGGGACAGTCGGCAGGGAAATCGAACAGACAGTATCTGCATTGATCCTTGAGCTCCTGCATTTGTCCGAGGAAGTCTTGGTAGGTGGCGGTGCGGTCACCTTTGCTTTCGACGTCGATTATTCTCTCGTCTTTGATGCAGTAAATCACGTAACGATACACCTTGTTTTTCTTGACGTCATCGTACACCTGCTTGGCGTCCACGGAAACAGTGACTCCTGAAGACATGGTCGCTGATTGATGGCAGAAAGTTGGACTTTCACTCTCGAACCTTAGAACTCAAGTCTGAAACAATGGAATGAGGATGTTAGCCGTAGTCGTTCCGGATGCCCCGATAAAAACTCCTGAATTCGATTCTCCCCCGTAATTTCACCGAGAACGGCTGGAGAGCGGAATATCAGCGATGAATCGCGTTTCCAAGTCTTCATGACAGGAGCCCCACCTGAAGCCGCGGGGACACCAGAGAAGCCTTCCAGGACAACGACCATGCAGTGCACCCAGAGTTACTCAGAGCATCGGTGTCGAGCAATCAATCAATGGATTTTGAGCAATGAGTGCCGGGTGCCGCTCGACACGTATAAAGCAGCGTCAAGCCTGTCAAGATCGGAGGGGAAGAATATTTCACTTCTGCGTCTTCTTCGACGAGAGGCAAGAGAACGACTCCGAACTTCTCAGCATAGGAACCGTGGATGGATCATGATGGAAGTGTCTCAACGTCCCATGAGAAAAACAATGGTCTCAAATTCGACGTTCCCAAGCTGGGCCTAGAACGAGTTACGAAGATTTTGACGAGCGAGGTTCCCTTGCTTGATGAGTTAGTTAGTTTGTTCCTCCGTCCTTGTAAACAGATGTCACTTGTGTCAACTGGATGGTGACGTTCATGGCGGCGAGCCTTCTGCCGGTGTTGATAATACTACGGTGTTCCAGTGCGATGCCGGGGTTTCACTGGCTGACTGACTGACTTGTCGGTTCGTCCGTAAATCCGCCCCTGCCACCTATCTATCCATTCGAATGCGTGATCGTATGTATGGTGTGAAGTATGTCTGTGTGACCTCAGGCAGCGCGCAACGACGGCGCCGTTGGCCTGAAGCGGCGAAAGTCGAGCTAAACGTTAATTCCTAATGTGGTGATGTGGCCGCTTCCGTGCAGAGTAGTTCTGCCTGGATAAGCACCACTCAAGGAACGACCAACAAACTTCATCCGGAGATAGTCGTTGAAGTTACCGCTCGAAGTCTGCCCGATACTGGTTTCAAAACGGAGCGCAGATGTCAACGCTCAGAGTCTTGCCTGAATCATCGGAGCACCGCTATCCGGTCCGCTTGAATCGGAAGGTCTGACGTAGCACGATTTATTCGATCTGCACAAGAAGACTACACTCCGTGCTGAGCTTCCGTTGTTTGGTGAACGAGTTCGCCAAACAAGGCGGTCTGCCTTCCGGAGCGGCAGCCTGTCCGCTCAGTGGCTCACTCGCTCGCTTGCTTGCTTCACACTCAATAGAGGGAGAAAATCTACCATTGCGGCTCCGAGAACCGAGCAATGACTCACCCATGTGATGGTGGTGGCAGCGTGAGCGAGCGAGTCCGTGGAGCAACTCAGAATGCGAGCAAACAGTGATCCACCGCTGCCGCTACCACCGCCACTTACAACAAGGTACAACACTCTCAGAAACTCCAACACCGCACCCTCCACCGCGATTACCACTCAATCAGCCCGAACCAGGATCTGTGGTCAAATCCTCCGCAGCTTAAACATAAGCCGTCGACTGAGTCGACCAAACTGACGTCGTCCGACGTACGGAGAACTTTTCATCCCTACGGAATCCGCAGATCGTGGTTTCTGCCACTTCCAGTGCCACCGCCTCATCCGACCGAGAATAGCCGGTGGATTCGGAAACGGTTGCTCAGACACACCGGTCTAAAAAGGAATTTCTTCCAGCTGCGGACCCCATCTATTGGAAGTCACGCGAAGTCCCCAACATTGTCATCGCCTTGCGGGTCCTGCGGGTGCGTTAGCTGACTCGATACGAGATTTCTTGAACTCGATGTCTTGAGCTTTGCCGACGGGGTTCAAATTATCAATTCGATCGCTGACTCCTCCGGATTTCTCCATGCGGGGGACTGAATCGAATGGACACAATGCGTCTTCGCGTCAATAATTCATAGAATCGAAGAGGAAGTTAAATGTGGCGATTCCGATCGTGGCCGACTTATACGTTAAGCAGGGATATGCAAGGAGGCTTTTGCGGATTATGAACCGCCAGTCTCTCGGAACACGTTGGTTGCGGTATCATGTGGCAATCCACCAACTTCCAACGAAACCAGTCACGAGTGAACGATCGAGGCAGAGAGAATCCGCATGGGTAAACTAAAAGTATGAATTCGTCGCGGAAAAACTCGGCGTTTATCGCCTGGTCTGCTCCTTGAATCGCTGTGTTCCGTCAAAAGTGGCTGACTGACTGACTTGCTGCTTTCGAATCCGTCTGTCTTTCTGAAGGGATCGCTCGTTCGCTGCAGCAGCGGTGGCGGCTGCGGCGGCGGCGTCCGTCGTCTTGTATAACAGCCATAGCCGCTGCTGCAGCAGTAGCGACCAACCCCAAAACGGCCGGTGATTCAAATACGCGGCATGGGCTCTCCGGACACTCAACGAATCGCCGGCTCGGGAGCGAAAGCTCCGCACAAATGTCTTATCGAATGAATCAGCTCGATGTGATCATATTCTAAGGAAATGAAATCATGACGCATACGTCGAAGTCGGCTCGGCGTTCATTCAACCTTTAGCGGGAGCACATTGGTCGCTGTCGAGTTATCGGAACCTAATTTTGCTGCGGGAGTCACGGTCTGTTTTTCCCGTACATCCACGAAACTGGCGTTCAGGAAGCCCACAGAACAGACTATGAACTAATCGATGTAGTAATTCATCGAAGAAGCACTGAACGATGAGTGACGCGCCGGTCCCTCTCCCTCCGGTGTTGTCGAGAAGCGAACACGAGAAGCCGCTGCTGTCTATTGAACTCTGGTTTGAACACGTCAGATTGCCGGACTAGATATAGTTGTCGATCACTGACAGATCCAGCTCGTGGTCGGCGCTCCGAGATCGCTACCTAAGATCACGTACTGAACAGAACGTTGCCGGAACCGAGCAATTCCAAACGAAGCTTCACCCACCTCTTGCTCCCGTTGCTTTACACAGTCTGTGTGTCTGGTGCTGCTGCTGCCGCTTTAGCGAGCGAGGCGATGGCGGCGGTTGCTGCTGCGGCGGCGGCGGCGACGGCTGCCGGCGATTCCTTCTGCTAGAGGAAGGCGGGTGTGCTGGATCAGCGGCGCGGCTCCAATGCCTAAGCATCGGAAACCTCCGATTCCGTCGGAGGGGTCGGACTGCTGCGAGAGAGGGGCCGCCATATTGGAGACATGGCGGTGATGGCCAGCTTGGCGCGCTTTTTTGAAATCCGTGAATCTGAAATTCTATCCGCAGGACACAGAGCACTCATCCCCACGGATAACCAACTCCCAGACTCTTCGGGAATGGAAAGCCCCAAAATAATCGGTGATCTATCCCAAGGGCAGAGGGCTCTAAAGAATCAACTCCGTGAATCCTCGGGATGAGCAATCCAGAATTTATAGGAGTTTCATCAGCCTATCCCTAGGATTATCCGGGCTGATTCTCGAAAAGATCACGGCCTCTGTCTCTGTGCAAAGGACGGGTTTTTCGTCCCGAAATTCCTCATTGTCGATCACTGTGAGGCCCCGGGCTCTGAGCTCTATGGATGAAACCCCGACGATTTCCGGTATCCTCAGCCCGAGGATTCTCGGAGTAGATGCTTGTGAGAGCTCTGGCTCAGACAATTTCACCGGAGATCCCAGTATACGTGCGGTATACTTCTATCGATGGCCGGCGAAAAGCGTTTCTGAAGTCACACGCTCCGCTCTCCGCTTAGTCAGTTCTGCGTCGGTTTTGTCCCAGGTGCTGTAGTACAGGACGTCGTAAATGTCGATCGCTTCTATCCATTCCGGTAATTTCTCTACACGGCGTGACAGTGAGAAGATTGGAGTAGATCATGAATCGACAGGAGGAGGAGGGAGGTCAGTATCATCCCACTCATCACGGATATCAAAAGACAGGAATAGTCTCAAACAAAATAGCATTCTTTGGTGGACTGTCACCTTTTCTGCTCCAAGAGGAGGAGCCTGTGCGTATCTGCGGAACCATGCAGTATTCCGTGATCGGAAAGACTGTGGGAAATCATGCTATTTCACGAAGCGGAATTCCTACCGAAAATCGTTATCGTTGCACAGCTCGATGAGCTCGAAGGGGGCTCCTGAGGCCGTGGCACTGAAAGAGACCGCCCGGTTTATTCGAAACTACCTGCGCGGATCATTGTCATCATTTGTACCTCATTCCCTGGAGCTCCACGGGAGTATAATCTTCCTGTAAATATTCGTATTTTGTGGTGAAGCCGAATGCTCATGCTCATTGATTGACAGAGAATCTGTCAATATTGTACTTCGATCTGAGACTTTCCCCACATCTTCATCTCGCGGCGATGGGGACCACTTTGCTGCAAGAGGCGTGGGCTGTGGAAGTTGGGTCGCGCGAACCGTGGGCAGAGGACTCGAAGTTGTATCAGCCTATAGAAGAAACCCAAGCACAATGCAATGAAAAAGCGCAATCATTGGCCGTACAGGTAGGTCTGGCTATCAATGTCAGTTCTCTCCGCATTCCCCGTTCCAAAGCTCTCAAAGCGGATGGTTTGACCTCTTGCGAAGCTCCCCGCCATCCGCAATGAGCCGGTCATCTGTGTGAACAATACTCGGGAGAATTTTCTGTGAAGTCTGAGTCTTGAGTCTTGCAGCGTCAAAATTCATGTTCCGTCTTTTCCTAATTCTGCTTCGAAGATGAGCGTGGTCTCTCGTGTAGGTTCATAGCCGGTGTCTCGGAGCCCGCGAAGCCTCAGGAACGTTCTTTTCCAGAGTTACCTCCGCATGTGTGGCCTCGATCACGTTGTGGAGCAGAGACCCAACGCAGAATTCATATCCCCGACGGGGAGTGTTCCAGTACTACAATGCGGATCCTTCGTTCTCGCTGATCTGGATTCGATCGTCGGCTTTGTAGCATCAAAGGGCATTTGCCTGACCAGCAATCTCTCTGCGGCCGAGAACGCCGACCACGCAGCGTATTTTAGCCTGGTTAGTTCGAGATCGTTTCCTTGAATCCGCGACCCCCCGGTGCCCATCGGGTCATGATTCTTCCGAGGTTTCTCTCCGACGCTAATCAACCGCGTTTCACTCTTTCCAGGTCCAGACAGTATTCGACAACGCAGAGCTATATTTCTCATGGGTTGTTCCCAACGGTTACGAAGTGACATGGAAGCGTTATGGCAGCGTCTATCCCTGGCCCTTGAGTGACATCCTGCCGTGGTCGAAGCGTCGCGCCGTAAAACGAGCAATCAAGGACTGGGCGGACAAGCAAGAGAGAGACGTACTCGAAGAGGTACGAATACAGATGCCAAATATGTAATCCGTGCGTTTGCCGTACGGATATCTCTGAGTTCCTCAGCCAGAGCTCGGTGCGGATCGACGACTAAGATTCAATTGAATTCTTCCAGATCGACTCGTGTCTCTTCGCTCTATCAGAACGCTTAGCCGAGAGAGAGTGGTTTTTCGGCTCTAAACCTACAGAATTGGATGCTCTGGTATTCGGTCATCTCTATGTTCTGGCAGGAGAGTCCGACGGGACGCCTGGCAGCAAAGTTTCATCGTTGATAAGAAAGTACGATAACCTCATGAATATCTGCTCGAGAGTCAAAAACACATATTTCAAAGGAAGTCTGACATAAGTTGAGAGAATGAGGTTAGGAGTCATTATTGCCATAAACAGATAGGGATGGGTTACCTCCACAAAAGCGTATTTCTTCCTTTTTCACTCCTTATCGTACAAAGTCTCTTTCGCGATGACTTCTGTCAGGAAGCATTTTTTCTTTATTGGAGCTGGCGGATAGTTCGGCTCTCAATATTCTGAGATTCTCGTAGTTCAATGCACTGGCTCGAATTAGATCCTTGGCTATTCATGCATGCTTCAGACTACCTGATCAGAAATTACCGCTAACATTGGAATCCAGAGGACTTCTTATGGAATGGGGAGGTCACTCCCTCGGTGTAGCTTAGCTACCTTTCGATCCACGACAAGAGAAATCTCTGACAGCTGCCTTCGAAAATTTCGTATCCTAATACCGATCATAGTCGGTACTTTTCGATGGTTTTACTCGCCTCCCTGGACTTTGAGGGCTCCTCTATGGGAGGAGTAGCCCTAGCTCGTCCTCGGGGCTCTACATATTCACAAATTCGGAGGTACACCATCTTTTCTATGTGAGTTGTAGGGGCTTCCACCAAGCAGAAGAATATTACGGCGAAGAAGAAGGATTGTCCAAAATCACCGACCGTCGTCATTGCCTGGGAATGGAGATGGTGGCGATGGACGTAATGGATCCCGAGCTACGACAGCTACGTTGACAGTGATTTACATATTATGATGTTCTGTGCCGGATATGACTAAGTCATCACTTGATACTTCATGTAGGAAATCGATGCATGGCTGCTCTCACCTGAAGGTAATGACGAGCTTCCGTAAGGTTCCGCTGGTGGTACACCTTAGCTCCCATGACCAGAACGTGAAGCAAGTAAAACGAATACGATACTCTTGAGAGGGGTATGAAGACTTTCGACGTCAATATCCGGTTCACGATGCCTGAGAGAGCAAAGGAGTCGTTCGAGATATTTGGGCTTCCCCGAGAACTCGGCCGAACCGCGAGTCCGAACTTCTCGCTCTACATCTCCTATCCTGAGCAATTCCTGAATTTTCTAAATTCTTCGGAAAATCCGAGTCCATATCGAGATTCATACCTCCATTGCCCGTGGCGCACACGAAAATGAGCCACCCGATGAACGAGCACCAAATGACTCGGCTAAAACCAGCGTAGAGGGCAGCCCAAACATTAACGAAGTCTCCGCCAGTTTGCCAGTAGAAGGGTACTGTGGGATGAAGGGAAAGTTTGCTTGTCGGAGTGAGGTCGGGAGAAAAAATCGACTGTGGCTTCGGATTCAAGTTCGCGTCGGCGAGCTTCTCAACTTACGAAAGTAGTTGATGGTGGCCAAGATTGATATGAAGAGCCAAATCCTCAACAGACTTGAGCGGGTGTATTTTCTCGGTTTTTCTGGAAGTTGAGGAAAACTCCCCGTATGCTTTCCTCGGCTCTCGGCTTCCGATTAGCGACGATATCTCGGGACTTACCTGTCCTCTGCTTATCGATGAAATGTCCCAGGAAAACCCCAATGACAGTGCTCATCAAATGACTCAAGGAGTTGTTGTAAAGACCGAAGAGGAGATACGGAACCTAAGCAGAAAATGAATTCCCGTCATCCGATCGAATCGAATCGTCACATACGGGCGCTTCCATGCTTCTTCCTCCATCGGAGAACTTCAGGGACTTCACGACGTATTTCTAGGAATGTCTCACCTTGCGAACGATGTTCGGCAGGAGAATCACAAAAGGAGGCAACTCATAGAGCCACGTATGCACGGAAATGAAAACACACGAGAACGTTCCCTGGATTGGAGAATGGAACGATTCGCAGCGGATGAGACTCTTGACTTTCTATGGAAAACTCACCATAGTTCATAGTCTGTGAGCTCCGACTCACCACAACGATCAAGAGGATGCTCCCTGTGAGCCGGTATCTTCCTCTGATCAGGAGGATGACTGGAATGACGACGATAGCCGTGGCTTGGAAGTCCGCTGGAACGTACCTATCGGAAGACTTCGAATTACACATATTCTTATCCCAAGCTAAGCATCCTGAGTAAGGGGGACGTTCATCGAAGATTGAGATCCCTGCCTCATGCTCGGGAACAGATCATGACCATGACTTGGACTGGGGAGTTGGCGCAATCGCGCCAAACACCGTGAATTTTCGCGGTATTTTCAGGCGATCCTCGGTTGGAAGCCAATGGGGCGTGAAAATTGCCGTGAATTTGCGAGAAGAACGCCGTGAATGATTCTCAGCCTTAATCATGACTATAGAGCTTACCAGAGATGGAGGATACATTGTTTGAGACCAAAAAAGTTCCCGACCATTGCCGGTATCGACCACCAGTTCCGAGCACAGTTATCCACGAAGAAACTCAATGTGAGATCTTTCCCCGGTCCTGTGAGACAATCATGCTTCAGGGAGGGTTCTCGAGGGACTCAGACGCAATTCGATTCCGGGAAGCTCGGGAGCGATCATTTTGTTGATCCAGCGCATCTCTAAATTTCGCGGATCGACCGAAACTCACCCGAGAGGAGCGCAGGATATAACATGTAGAATGCGACCAGGAACACTGCCGGAATACTGAGCCGGATCCACCGTCGGATCAGAGTCACGAAGACGATGAGAGGAACCGAGGCGGCCTGTGATAGCAGGAGAGTTATGAGATCGGATTGGGCATTATGTGCAACCATTACTTCTTATTTTCGATACACCGAGACCACGAGGAGGCTTCCACGGAACTTCAACTCACATATTCCTTACTGAGTTCCTGCTTTAACGATCGATACGTCATCAGGCCCGCAATGCAGAAGAAAGTGTCGACTACGTAGAAGCCCATGTAGACAGGGAGCATTGTGATATCGTATCGGATCCATCTGAAAATCTGCATCGGGTTCCCTGGAAAAGAGCCGACGATGGTAGACTAATATCAAGCAACAGACTTCCATGGCGCAGGTCTTGAACACGCGGTAGTCACCTCGATGTCTCACCTTGAGCCGAAGGATCCGACACGAGATAGGAGTGAGCGTAGAGGATATAGAAGGCACTGATAGCTCGCAGGCCGTGTACACAAGTCAAATGCTTGACGTCGGCTGAGACATCGGTGCGGAATATAATTCGCAAGTTTCGCTCCAGGGAGAATGCATGCAGAACTTTGTAGAATATTTCTGAAATACCGCGTATCCCACTCGTGATCTCATCCGCTCTGGACTGGAGCCTGTATAATATCTGTCCTGACCCAGTGGACATAGGATTGATTTGTGAGACTTACTAGTAACAGTTTTCCCTCTGACGTCTCCCAAATCTTCCAATCTCCGCCCTGCGAAGATTCCTACTATCGTCAGGATGACGAGCACTGAAGTCACGATTCTGCGGAGGAATTCGCAGAATTTGGAAAATATTGACGTATTTCATGATAAGGAAAATATGCAACGTATCGACCTAGGAATAAACAGATTCCTACATCACTCCGATCTGGAAAGCTGACAGGGGCGGATCCTCGGACAACGCTCGGCAGGCGGGCACCCATGGTTGGAATCCGTATTTCCCTCCGACTGCGGGAATAATCAATCAAAGATAGAAGCTGATTCTCAAGTAGATGCGACGGAGGAGAAGGATTCGATGTCATAGCAGGTGTTCGAACTCCTCAGTAGAAGCCAGACGGGAGTCCGGCGCCTCATCTCCCGAGTATACGCACGTTTCTGCACGACGTATTCGAGATCCTCTCCACGACATGTAGATGGCACGCACACTCCTATCCTGTTGTTCATTAGCCTCAAGAAATCATCGAGCGACGTCGTGCTGTTCCCAAGATAATCCTTCACAAGATAGGAGAAATTGTGACAGGGTGCGGTTGAGACCTATCTGTCGTATGTTGACTGGGATCGTGAAAATCAGAGGCTTACTCACAATTATCTCACTGTAGCTCGAAATCGCATCCTTGATGATCTTGTGCACGAAAACATTATCTATCGACAAGAAGAGCGTGCAATATCGACCCGTGAATAAAATCTCCCCTGTAATTCAATCATCCGCATCATCATTCTGTATTCTTCCCGAGAATGCATGAATGTTGGGGCGTGTATGCATCGGTGATAATTTGCAGGATACGAATTGAGTGATACCGTTGCTGTTCTTCGCCTCCGCCGCGAGGCACGAATCGTAGTCGCCCAGATCAGCTGATTTACCATCCAAAGCCGTTGGCAGACCACCCGAAGATCGCACGACTGCAGTTTGCGTTTGACATTATCAGACTTCAGATTGATAATTCGATCCAATCTATCACGCTCCTGTGAACGTCGCACTCCAGAGAATCGCGCTTCTTGCGCTTGACAAAACTGGAACGACTTGCTAGACAAGGAACTCACATCTGTATGCCCAAAACTGGAAAGATTGCATCCCTTGCATGATCTTCTGGAAGGCAGCCCCGCACTCGGCGGGGATCTCTGGGTCGAACAGGATATCTTCGAACAGAGGATACATCTCTCGCGTCATCCTGTGGTGGCGTCAAAATCGAAAAAGAAAACGGATTGACTTCAGATGAATTGAATTGATGAATTTTCCAAATTCCCGGATCCCGCAATCGATGAATAGATACTTCATGATCTTCTTTGATTCTACATCTGTCGCAGCTTCAGATCACCGATAATTTTCGAATCGATCCCCAGAATCGTTGCGTTCCCCAATTTCAGCCCGTATTTTATCACCTTTTCATGAATCCCTCGACAATGGGTTGGAGATCCTCATATTGGTTGAGGTCGCGGGTAGTATTCGGAACGTTGATGTTCGCCACAACTGTAAGCAGCCTAATCAATACATTTGCCAACAGACAGCGTCCCTAAGAATCTATACGGAATATCACCTTCCGAAGTCACGCGACCTGGAAGATTCTCGAGAATCTCCATCGGGAGGACGAGCTTGCTAGAGGGGGATCTCGGCAGTGTTCACTGTCGTTTTTCAGCGGCTCCTCGAGAACTTTGCTCTGGATTCTCGGAGTCGTCCGTGGTCTTCACTCAAACTGTTCCCCAACACCTCTTGAATTCCCGTATGATGAGCGAGGTTGGAGCCTGCGCGGGGAATCGGTTCCCCGAGGAGCTCACAGCAGACCGTGCGAAGTTTCCAGCTTCGCGTTGAGGTTCCTCAGGGCGCATACGAAATCTACCGAGTTGTCTAGATGGTCGCGGAAGGGTTCTGTATGCTCGCGGGGAGCTTTGACGATGGGGACTCACCGTCTACAAGACGTTCCTTAACCGGATTGATGGCAGCCGAGCTGGTCGTGCAAAACACGGTGAGCACCAGGACAACTTCACCCATTTTTATTCGCGTCACCCGCCACATTGAGGAGCCGGTGAGAAATCCAGTGAGTTCACAGAAACCAGCGGCGACACGGAAAATATTCCTAATAGATGATGATCCCTGAGAACTTGCACTCGGTGATTCCCAATTTGTCCTTATGGAGTGGAGTTAGCTGGTCCGACAGTCGTGGGCACTCAATTGACGTGATGACTGGAGCGAGCGGATTATCTTGATGATCGCGCCTTCGGAAATAGAGGGAGAGCCGCTCACGCTCAGAAGAATGTCCTTCTGGAGCAGAGGCCTGCGGGGCCGCTAATTAGAGGAGCTCTATGCTCTCCCATCTTCTGCTAGAACTGAGTGTGGCTTCCTTTCAACTTAACTCCTCTGATGTACGATTCAGAGTCGATACGTCGTATGGATCTGGACCGATTATGCTAGACCCCATTGCGTCACTGATGATGAAATCGTGGACTGGGCTTCTACCTCTCTAAGATTCACTGAGTGAATCCGCGCGCTGCAATGTTGTTTATATCAGGCTTTCCGCAAATGCTCATGAGAACCCCCATCCAAGATCTTGCACATCTTGTCAAGCAAGCGGAACGCTGAAAAGCAAGTTGAAAAAATCACGGAAACAAGTGGTGCGGATTTTCTGTTCGAAAAGTGAAGAGTTCTCGCTAGACTATTTTTTCCTAAGCGCAAGAAAAGACTCCATTCATTACACACCTGGGTGCGATGAAATATCTTGCTCGATCTGCCACAAGATCTCTTCGGTCCAAAGACTCTCGTGCCGACTGATATCAGAGGAAAGTCCCGCTGGTAGCCCTGACGAGACAGCAAAAAATCGATGAGACAAAGAGCTAGCTGAACCTCGTCATATCCGCCAATTCTTCCGAATTCTCGCTCCCGAGCTATCGGCCGCTTTTCCGAATTCATTTGGCCCTCAGAATTACCAGACTTCCATGGAGTTTCTTGAAGTTCATGGATACTCGAAAGTTGATGAGTCCAAGACAAGACGTTGGAATGAATGAGGGCGGATGCCAGTTCGAATTCACCATGACGCTTTCCTCTCTCCCCATAGCATACCCCAGGATTACGCCAAAGCTTTCAATCATTCGACTCATACTTTCATCGCCCATCATCACGGTTTTATTTTTCGGGGCGAGTCGTTGGATCAAGCTTGTGGACCGCAAGGAGCAAACGATTGTCGGGGGATCGATCGCACTCCGTGGTAATCCCGGGAAAGGATCACTCAGACACTGAGCGAGGCAATTCGCAGCGGGCAACTGCTAGGAGCTAGGAAGGAGGTGCCGCGTGGCGTTTCGGGATCTGATACAGGTGGCTGCGCAATAGCACCAGGAGAAGGAACTCGATCTTAGGGAACTGACCGAGAAAGCTCCCCGAAGTGAAAGTTCTGTTTAACTTTCGCTCGCTACAATTATCGGACTCCCCCCCCCGCCGTCGTCAATGAGCCGTCTCTGAACGGTTGATTCCTTTTGAGCCTGAGCTGCTCCTGATAGCATTCGAATTTTTGTTTCTGGCGAGCGAGGGAATACGCAGCTCGTTACTTCTCGCTATCATTTACCGCCACTTGTACACATCCGGCCTATCAAGCCAAACTGTCACGAGAGATAAGGCCGGTGAGAGATCCGACGCGCTGATATCAAATCGCAGCCGATATCAGGTCTCTTCCGAACGATGGGGACCTCTTGGGCATCTCATTCAGAGCCAGACCTCTTGTGGACTCGAACAGGCTCGAGTAGCATGACATCGGTCGAATGACATCTACCGCGAAGGCGCCTATAAGAGCGAATCAGGCCCCCCTGAAACTCCGAATTTAGGGCGCGCCTAAAAAACTTCCGAGGAGGTGCTTCGGTTCATGTCGGGGCTTCACAAGGTCATCACTCCATTTCCGTCAACACCTGCTCGATGAAGCGGCTCTGTTCCGTCTTTCAGGGTCAATCATCTTCGAAACCTAAAGAGCGTGCCATCACTTTCCCCTGCGGGTCCTGATAGTCTTTCATTCCTGTTGTTTTCCATCATCTCACTGCCCCTCCTGTCTCAGTCCGACCGAACTTTTGGGACATTTCCACCGTTTATGCTGGAATGCGGATGAAGCGAGGGTACAACCAGGAATTACACCATGATTGTC